>NW_005054501.1:226563-243654 GCF_000277835.1 Geospiza fortis | reverse complement strand
CTCAAACATCATTTTTGTCAAGTCAAATAACACAGAGCTCAACCCCTGTGCCAGCTCTCAGTTCCACACATTCTTAGAGAACAAATGAGTATTTCCTCATTTGGCAATTTCAAGGGAACAACTGTATGTTGTGTCTGACCAAACATAAATTATTTGCCTAGTCCCAAAACTGCAAGACTTTGAAAAAATGGACAGAAAAACGAAAAGAAGGAAAAGGTGTTGCAGATTTGCTTTGATTGGCAACAATTCAATAAAAACAAGTTATGCTTGAATATTGCAAAGTTAATGAACTGCATTATCAGGAGAGAGTGTCAGCTGTTAGAATCATTAGAACTGATAGAAATGATTGCATTATTGTCCCAGCACTAATATAAATCTTAAAAATTAATTCTTTTGCTCAGAGTGGCTTCATGCAACCTGTCATAGCCTAATTATATCCTAACTTAACAGAAGATTACTTGGGGTAAATTGAGAAAGCAATATAAAAACTGACCTAATTGTTCCTAAGCCTCCTGATCTGTTGGTCACTCAGCCAATGGACTGAAATGTTTATAGGAAGGGGACAATAAACAACATAAAAATTGTTTCCATTGAAATCTTGTCTCCTAAACCAGTGATAGAAATCACCATGGCAACTAACTTAAGGAATTATGATGCAGATTTAAAATTTAACCCTTGTTTAAGCATTAGAGGACAAGCCAGACCACTGCTCCAGCTGCTGTATCCCTCTTGGAGCAAGTGGAAGCAGGATGCTTGTTTAATCACAAATTATTATTTCTTTTGCCATTAAGTAAGATCTATTACTTATTTTCTTTTCCAAAGAATAGAGTTGTACATGCGTTTTGACAACTTTTAGAAGTTATTTTTCAGTTGGCTTCATAAATTGCAAACAAACCCAGCAAAAGCATCAAGGTACACTGGACATTTTTTGTAAGCTCTTTAAAAATGGGCATCAATAATCTGGTAGAAAAGAAAGGGATTTAAGTGCTTTTCTGCTCATTCTACAGAAAAGCCACATAATTCTTTTAGTGTATTCAAAGGAATCTGTGTGACTCTACTAGTAGGGAAAATAATTTGTCCTAACCTTATGAACAAAAAAATGCATTCTCTGCTATGTACAATTTATATTTTGAGTCTCAGCTGGCTTTAAAATCTAACTCTAAATATTTCAGGTTTGTTCATATCTGTAGTGATTTATGGGGGAAAAACCCCAAACAAGTGACCTCTGGCCTCTGAACACATTAGATTAAAAATAAGTCACCGATAGAAATGATGAAACCATGGCTATCTGAATATTTACTTTCCATACTTAATGGCAATTAACCAACTCAGAGGAATTTGTGCCTTAAGGTCTTCATTTTCCTTCACTTTCACAGCAGTAATTTTGGTGCTGCCACCAGTTTCAAGTCATGATGTATATTCAAAATCTTACTCTGAGGAAATCTGGAGGGGAAGTTAGTTTAGGTTGCTGAAAGTTATCTTTCTCAAGAGCTGTCATTGTCCCCTTTAATTTCATTCCAGCTGCTGTATTTAGGACACAGATTGGTGAATAACTCCCAATCAACTGCTCACCTGTTCAAAAACCGCATTTATTTCAAATATAAAGGTAATTTCTGAGGACAGTTAACCTAATATTATGAGGTCTCACTGTCTTCCTGCTTTTGAAATTCCTTACATAGCTTAGGACTCTAAACAAAAACTCTGGCTTTAGAGAGTCACAAATATCACAAAAGGTATTTGTGAACGATTAACTGTGGTGGAATTTGCTATATTGCATCTGGCTGATGCAGTTCCCTCCACTAATTGTACAGAGCCTGTATTTGGAAGCTCTAACTAATAAGCTAAGAGGGTCTTTATGGCTTTCAATTTTCCAACAGCTGGCTGGTATGAAAACAAGATGTCTTGGCACAGAGAATTATTTATTCTTGTGTAGATTCAGTGTGGCTAATTATGTGTCACACAACAATGGAAATATACAAAATAAGTAATGTGAAGCACCTAGCCCAATTCTGGCAAAAATTCTTCCCCATCATTAATCCATTAAAAAATGTTCTTATGCAGAGGTAGGATTCCAACAGCCCAAGAAGGGACACAACATTTGGCATATGCTCAGCACCAAAAAATCCCCAACCCACCTCACAACCACCATATGCTCAGCACCAAAAAATCCCCAATCCAACGCACCTCACAACCATTGTTCATTCATTCTCTGAAGTACATCACTTCATTTTGGTTGCATGTTTTGGTTGTAGTCTTTGTTGTTTTACATTATGTTTTCTGTGCATTGGTTCCAGAAGACTGGAAATTTTTCTTTATGCCACTGTGTTTTTCAAATTTTATCCTGTGCTTAAGTGGAGCACTGGTTGCTTAGATGTTTCACAGGGGTATATGAATAAAATTAATGAATGAAGGAAGCTAAATTTCTCTTGCTCTGGGTTTTTATCTTCGTCAAGTAGAGGAAAAAGAGAAAATGAAATTAGACTATTCTTGCTTTTTCTGAAAACTGTTTTGCCTTTCAGGTAAGAACATTTTTCCTCTTCTTTATCTGCCCATTCAAGCTTTTGTGTAATTCTTATGTAAATAAATAGGGAGACGACAAGCACTCTCAACAGCTCTGAAATGCTTCTGACTTCCAACGCCCTCTGTCAAGTCAAGATCAGAAAAATTCTGATAGCATGTTTCACATCAGACAGGAGTGTACAGAACACAAGCACAAATGTAAGACTCACCATGAATTAAAATGGTAAATTAAAAAAGAAAACCAACAAAACCCAGCAGAACAAGTTACAAAAAAATTAAATAAACTTTTCCAAGTGGAGCAAATAATTCCTTTTGTTTTATACCTTTTGCTAAACACTTTATATAATTTTTCTGCAGTACAAAGAGGCTTTTTCATTATTAATGCCTGGAGGTAGCTAATTGCCTGTTAAGCAGTCTGCTCAACAAACTACAAAAATTATCCCTTATCTGCTGGATGGCTCCAGTGTAGAGCACCTGCCTTCAGCTCCCTAGCCTTGAGAGCCAAAGCCTTGACAGCAGCTGGAGCACTTCACAGAAATGCTGGTGAAATCCTCCCCAGAGAGCCTTCTCTGTGGACCTGTGCTTTCTGTGTTCTCTTAGGGACTGGTGGAGAGGACAAGCACTCTCTGCCACCAGTCAGCTTCCTTCCTGTTGACACATCATGACTTTTCCTCAGTAAATATGAACATTTTCCTGCATACTCAGCACCACTGGTGCATATCTCCTCTCCTACACTCAGTTTCCTATGCAGAGTTTACACTTTTATTAGAAAAAAATCAGTCATTATCCAGGTTCTTGACTACAAAAAAAAGGAAAACAAGATCTTGGGCTATACGAGAGAGAAAAGCCTTTTTGTCACTCTATAGGATCTGGATCACAAAATTCCAACCATGGGCTGCCATCCTGGGTTCAGCAAATGAGCAGAGGGAGAACAAACAATCTCAACCTCCATAAAAATGGTCTCTGGTGGTGAAGTGTTTGGAGAAGCAAATCCATTCTCTGTGTCACGTCCAAGAGTAACATCCCTCCATAAGGATTTAGTAAGCAAAGTGCCATTGATACAGACCACAAATCACATCAAGCACAAGACATTTCACTACCACAGGAAAAACTAAACAAAAGAAAACCAAAACACCACTCACAACCCTACCAGCAGTTACATATTGCCAATCATATAGAAGACATCAGCAGTGAAAAAAGGACTGGATTCTATGAAACTAGTCTCAAATATATTGGCTGGATATCTTAATATATACAAGAGTATTTTCCTGCTCTAATGCATTTGTGATTAAATAGTGTTTAGGCATATCTTCTGAATTTGTTAGCAGCTTCTCAGGAAGCTTTTCAGAGAGCAAAGGTTAATACACACTTGGAATTATCCTGTTGATTTGTCATCCCATCTTCATGTGGTTAAGCCCATCACAGGAGCCAATATAAATTTAACACCATTTCAGGAAAGGCTTAAAAATATTCTGTGACATATCATTTAGAGGAGGTCATGTAAGTTCCAAAGGCAGCCTTTCACATCCACAGGGTGACACTATTAAATCCAAGTGTTTAAAACAAGATCTTATTAAGATTACCCAGCTAGACTGGGGATACACAGTATTTTACCTACAAAGCAGTGTAAAATGTCTTGAAGATTTGGCTTCACACTGATACCAATTCCAAAGATTTGCTGTTTGAGAGTCCTAATTAGGCAGCTGTATTCTAACAGACTGTTTAGCCTTCTCTGAACTAATATTTCCTAAGCAGCTTGCCAATTGAAAATACTTTATTCTCAAGATGTTGTCACTTTTGGCTACTTTGCTCTACTAAATAACCCTCAAATTATTTCTGTCAGCAGCATGTCAGCTGAGTAGGCTCTTAAGCTTCAGCCTCTCACTCAGGTGAAAAAACAGACAGGAACTCTTGTATCTTTTGACTATCTAAACTGAAACAAAAGATTATTTGTTGTAGAGAATGCAAATATTAAACAGTTGTAAAATGCAAATACATTACCACCTGTAGCAGTCTGAGGTTTCCCCATTAGCCCCAATCATTAGGCTATAATCAAGATTATCTGGTTCTCTCTAGAGTAAGTAGACAAGGAGTTTCCTTCACCACTGCTTCTCATAATTTTTATTCATTTTTGTCAGATCTGCAATCAACCCTAAAGACTAACCCCATTTTTTGGGGTACATCCACATGGGGTTTAAACAAAAAACAAACCCACGAAAAAAAACCAGAAAACGACCCCACACACACTTTCTGTGTAAATCAGATTTCTGAATCCTGGATGAAATAAAACACAAAGTGAGTCATAACAATATGCATCACACCCACAAGAGCCTTCTGGTTTTAACTACAAAGCCAAAGGTAGGTGCAGCGTCATTGTTAAATATTAAATTCCTAGTGCTGCACAGCTGAATGAATTAACAGGCACAGGAAAGAGCTTTTCCACTTGCATTTCAGAGTTCATTTTCCCAGTGCTCACTGTGAGATGTACAAGAGGGTTCACTTGCACACCTATGCTTGCAAATACACAACTCACCAAAACCCTAATTTCTAACTGTGCCTTGTTCATAACAATCTTAAAAGATTTTGCTGAAGATATTTGCTATTAAACATTTTTGTTGACTTGCAACTTTTTGTGACTTGAGCTACAAAAACTCCCAACATGCAAAATGAGACAGATGAAGGCAAAGTGGCTTTTTAAAAATCCATAACCCTGTGGTTAAGTATGTATTGAGATGGAATTCCCAGAACATTTGCATCCTCCTAGGGTTTCCATCTGCAAGAGTAATGCTCTGATTTCCATTCCTTGCAATACCCTGGTGAGAAGTATTCTCAGTTTTGTCTGTTTAGGGTTTTCGTGGTTGTCTATTAATCACCAACAGGAATACAGACTGGATCTCAAGGCCCCACTTGGCAAGGACCTACTCCTAAAGCTCCATTTCCCTCATCAGTGCATCATATTATTAAAATTCTGCCCAACAGAGTGGATATTTGCATTTCTTCTGGAAACCCATGGGGTTAGCAAAGCTTCATTAGAATGGATTAAAAAAATGCTTTTCCTTCTAGTCTAAAGTAGATCAACTCTGAAAAGGAGAACTAATTGCCTACAGAGATGGGCCATGTGGAAGTGGAAATCGTTTTTCAAACAGCTCGCTCATACCCCATGTAACTACCACAATTACTCAGTTACTGGAGAAGAATGTGGAAGGCAGCACAAAAGTTCTCTTGCATTAATCTTCCATAGTCTTGGTTTTGATATAAAAAAAACCCCAAACACACACACACAAAAAAAACAAACAAGGAAGACCTCCAACATCTGTTTTCTAAAGAAAGAAAGAAAATAATCAACATCATCCTTTTCAAAAGAGTAAAAGAAGCAGAAGATACTGACATGATTATTCCTGCCCTTGGCAGCGGGGTGCACTGGGTGACCTTTGAAGGTCCCTTCTGAGCCAAACCTTCCTGTGATGCTCTGCTGTGTCTGCCTGCTGCTGTGCACCATTATCAAAAAGAAACAAGGCCAAAAGGAAAGACAGTTGCATAAGTGATAGAAAATATTTCACACAGATTGCAACAAGCCATGAAACTTCTCTTAGAGGGCAAGTTATTTGTGTTCTATACTGGACAATTAATGCCATTAGAGAGCACAGAATTAATAGCCCTCATTAAAAGCATCCAGAGAATTTCACTGCTACAGTGGCTGTGACCAGCCCAGAATGCCCAAGAACAAATCAAGGTTGCATCCTTCACTCCTCTACGTAATTTTTGCTGAATATACATTTATTTATTATATATTATCATGGTTGCTTTAGTTCTCTCTGATTATTCATTTTCACTGAAAAAGCATTGCTTTACTCTTGTTGTAACAATATCCTTTGGCTGCTAATACAAGATTTTTATTTTAGCACTGAACAAGAGCAGGTACGCTGTTTTGAAGGTTTGATCTATGGAGCATTTTAAGGAGACTGATAATATTTAAATAAAAATAATCTCCAATATTTAAAAAATAAAATAAAGAGCAAGTTTTCAAGTCTGGACAGACATGCTAAAAAATCTTTAAAAATCATTTAAAAATCAGTAAGCTATTTCCTCATTAAGTTATTTGTAATTCAGCTTGATAGTGGAACCCAAAAATGGCTCTAAGTAGTTTTCAGGACATGTAGAATTACATATTCAGAATGTAGAATACATATTCAGCTTTCCATGTCTGCATATTTGCTTCCTGAACCATTTAAACAGATTTGCTTGATAACAGATTTCAGAGAGATGGTGATAGACAGTGGAGACTATCAGAAGACAACGAGCCTATGCTATACAGTGAACCATTATAGAATCATCACATATGTCATAGCAATTCATGATATCTCTTCAATGGGATACCAAGGTAAATTTCAGGAAACTGAAATGATGAATCCTTCAGATAAGGATATGTTGTGCCCCACTTTAGGATGGGTTAAAGCAGTTTTGTGCAAATCACAGCTTGTGTATCTTAATACTTTTTTTTTTTAACCCAACATTTTGAGGGAGGAATTTCTAGGGGATTGAAGGCAGGGAAGAGTCACAGAAATATTAGCAGAGAAACAAACCACTGAGAATAGATACATAACTTTATAAAAATATATAAAATTGAGATAAATTCTCTAAGATAAGCCTTCATCAATGCAGGGTAGCAGAGCAAATTTTATAATATATTAAGTCATCTGGGAGTCCTGTCTTTGAGAGATCCAGAATTGCTTACCCAATTTCAGTGATTACTCTCAGATAGTCAGATAGGAAGGTGCAGGATTGATCCCAATCAGCTCTAGCTCATAAGCCATTCAATTTCCTGAAAATCCTACAGTGCTCCCTTCTCCCAGGTGCCTGAGACACTGCTAAAGTGTGAGACACATCTGGCAAACACCAGGCAGAATGAACACATTAAGAGGGAAAAATGGCAGGCAGAGCTGAGGCTGCTGAGACAGAGATAACACCTCCTGAATTCATGAGAAACAGACAGCAGCATGAGAAGGAATAAAACCATATGGGGGAAAACCACCCCACCAATGGGGTCTCAACCATGAGATTCAGCCAGTTTTGAGAAACACTGAGAGCAGCTCCTCCGGCTGACTGACACGAGCAAAAGCTCCCCTGGCAAAAGCTCCCCAGCAGCCTCACTGGGATGGACAGTGCAGCTGCAGGTCAGTTCCAGCTTTCCACTGCCTGTGCAGCCAACAAATAATTGCTGTAGGCTTACAAACATCTCCTGTTTGCAGAACCTCCCTGCACAATGTAGAAGCTGCTCAAGCAAAGCAAACCCCTGAGGAAGGACACTGGGCATGAAGCAGGAAAAAGCCTGCCTTTAAAGGATTTTTTTTTTTTTTAATTACAAGAAAGAAAGAAAAAATAGGAGAAAGAGGAAAGAAAGGGAAGGAAAGGGAAGGAAAGGGAAGGAAAGGGAAGGAAAGGGAAGGAAAGGGAAGGAAAGAGAAGGAAAGAGAAGGAAAGGGAAGGAAAGGGAGGAAATGAAGGAAGGAGCTGCTCTAATGTACGACACTGCTGCAATAGTCCCCCATCCTGGAGCCTTTCTGTCTGTAGCCAGAAGAGAGGACTGAGCCACATTGCAAACTTTGGAAAAAACCTTCTGGTGATGAGCTGCTAAGTGAAGGCCAGCTTTAGATTAATTCCAAAATTCCATGCCATGAATTAGAAGTAGAAGAGCAGAACTATAACTTAGCATCAATTAGAACAAAAATCCCAAATATAGTGGCCTGTAGACACACCTGACAACCATAACCATTCTTAACTAAAAGCTGTGCAGCACCTTCCACCTGTTATCCTGACAGAGTAGTGCTGAGAAATGCTAGGAACAAGCTAACATGACTCTTCTGACAGCTGTCATGACTAGTCCAACAAAGGAACACAAATCTGAACTCCTGGGTTTCATTTCCACCTCTGGGGAAGTGCCTGGATTTCCTTCCACTCTTCTCTGTGCTTTTCCTTGTCAATTTGCTACCTGCTTTCTCCAGGCCAACAACAACAATTTCCATTCCCAACAGCAACAGGCACTCAGGCAATATGCACATGTTGGAGAAAAGAGGTACACAGAAAAAAAATCTGCTGAATTGTAAGAAAAATCCTCTTTTACTTTAGGCTTTAGTGACATTTAGGTTGAACCCACAGTTTAGAACATGAATTCAGCCATTATTACAGCATTTAACTCAGGTCATGACTAACAAAATTAAAGGTGAGAAGTTGCAATGACTTCATTTGCTCATTGAGGAATTATCTTTGCAATATTGGTCTCATGATGTGAGTAACAAGGCACAAGTCACTCAGTTCTTCACGAGACTATGGCCCCTGATGTGAACTCAAGCACTGCACTCCCATCACGCCCCCATGGATTTGTGAACAAGTCTTAGGTCATTTAAGAAATCAAAACTGAGTTTAAATCTAAGGCTCCTGGTAGCTCCAGTTAATACATTACCACATTGATCAACAGAAAGTGCTTGTGAGCAGCTGTAACTTTTAGTCACATTTCAATTAAAATGGGATAATTAGGATCTGTAGGATTGTCTTTCTTTCACTCTACTGTACTAATTTATGTCAATTATATCACATTTTGATAGGCTTAAAAAAAAGAGCATTCCAAATTACTTACATAAAACCTGTTGTTCTGCAATTTTAATTTAACTTGCTTCCTGTACCATCAATAAATTTGAAAGAAGGTTACATATATTGGAGCTAGAATTTTGTTGAAAACAAAGCTGCAGCCTGCTTTCCTGGATGTGTTTACATGCATTATTATAGTTTGATCTGCTTCCTAATTTCTGAAGCAATGCATTTTTTTCTCCTCTGTCATTTATTTTGAATGCAACATGTTCACAAATGCTGATTACTTTTCTGCTAGGGATTTTAGCCATCTGTGCTAACACAGTTGCTGAGAGAGTCACACACAATAGGAGTAGGAGATAATAGTCATTAACATGAAACAACAATAAAAGACCTAAATTTGCAAACTCCAACTTTGCCTACAGTTTATGATTAATGAAAACTAGTGCTTACTGAAAGCTGATTATGTGTTTCATTCTGTGTGAAGCCTGAGGGGCTGAAGCTTAGAACACTAAAATCCTTCAAATTCCACCCAATTTAATGAATCTCTTCAATTAACTTTGCGGATTGAATCACCAAGTCAGCACAATCAGTGCAGCAAAACCCATTAGAATAGATTTTACTCTGTCTTGCTAAAAAAGCATCAGTTGGTCATCACAGCTGATTAGGCAATACAAGACAGCACAGCACACCCAGAAAATTACTTTTTCTTTGAAGTCACAATTTCACAAGTTTCAGAGTATTGCTTGCCTACTTACCTAAGGTTAGTTTAGAGTTTAGACAAAGGCAATGTTTCAGCTCAGGGGTAGCAAGGCAACCATAATATTGTGTGTGGTGTAACCATTACTGTTATAGGAAGAGCTGGAGTGCAAGCAAAAAGTCATTGGGGAGCAAAGACTCCAGGAGCTGAGGAAAATAAAAACAAAGCAAACCAACAAACCACAGTTAATATTTTTTTCTCAATAGGTTCCTTAATCATGGGATTTTTGTTGAATTATCAGTGAACCAAAATTAATGCCAAATAAATTAACAGATTAAACTCAAGCACAGCTGGTTGTTCTATCAAGGCCACAAGTGAGACAGCAATGTTTTAAAATATCCTGTGCAATATTCTCATTATTACAGTGGCATGAACTCGAGGGTCCTACAGGCTCTTCTAGGTCAGCTGCCAAAGCCAGACTGGAGACATGGGCTGTGAGAGCCAGGGGCTGCAGGAGCAGCACATGTTGGCTTTAGAATCACAGATTCACAGAATTACAAGATTGGAAGAGACCTTCAAAATCATCAAGTCCAACCCAGCCCTAACACCTCAACCACACCATGGCACCAAGCACCACATCCAGGGTTTCTTTAAAAATATCCAGGGATGGTGACTCCACCACCTCCCTGGGCATGCCATTCCAGAACTTTTTCACTCTTTCTGTAAAAAACTTTTTCCTAATATCCAACCTGTATTTCCCTTGCTGCAGCTTGACACTGGTGGACATAGCACCCAATGGAGGAATAGACCACTTCTATCAAAAAGGCAGAGTGAAACAACTTGCAACCACTGAGAATAAGACCAATCCTACCTACCTCAGTTTTATTCCCAGTCTTGCTGTTCCCTCTGCTGTTCTGACCTTATTGAGCCATTTGCCCTGGGTCAGGAGATGACAAGGAACTGGATTGCTGCTGGTGCAGGGGATGTCCTGCCCAGGGAGAAGGGAAGGTGGCACCCACAGATGTGCCACCAGCCCAGCCTGGCTCCTGGCAGCTCACCTAAAGGCACATGGGGAGTTTGGTGGGCTCCTTTGTTCTTCAAAGTAAAAAATGCACATGGATTAAATTCCTACTGATCTACCAGGTCCTTAAGGAAGGGTTAATGACAACTGTGTGACTGGCAATCACACTGGCAACACCATAGAAGATCCATTGCTCACTAATTTATTCAGATATGTGCCTTTTTCCTTCTCTAGTATTTCACAGAACAGAAGAAAGTACTTTTGAGAAGATGTCTATCCTAAGAAAAAATGACTAATCCAAAAAGATATTCCTTTGCTGATACTCTGCAAGAAATGACAGGCTGTAATCCCAACATAAAGGAATCTAAATTTGAGTTAAAACAAAATCTCTAGGTTTATATTACATAAACCTAGTTTTAGGTTGAATCACAACATTCAAAACTATCTATAAAATTAATTACATCACATGTAACTAAATTATTAAATGCACTAATTATATCACATAGATTTAATTAATATCAGAATACAGTCACAGTTGTGCAACAACTATGTTTGGAGAGGACAGAAAAAAGACCAAAAGTCTGGTTTTGTGAACTCCCTTTACCCCTCCCCTTTAAGCCAAATCAATAAATCATCTGCTTCTAATTAACTATAATAGGCATAAAACAAATACTCTATGAAAGAGAAATGTTTGATCTCCAGTTTTTCTTGCTTTAAGTGTTTAGTGAAAAGTTGCTTTTTTAAAAATCATTCCCCTGTATCCTGCTCATAAACATTCAGTGCATTCATATGGTCCTTCTCCACACATCATCTGTATTCTAAGAGAACACAAACCATCTACTATGTATTCAAATTCCCCGCTTTTCACAATGTTTTTTTAAAAAAAAAAAACCAAAAAACAGTCTTGGCTTAAGTTATACACCCAGAAGTTTCAATTCTAGTGATGTTGCACATAAACATTGAAGGGCAGTCTGATACTCCTCTACTGCCTGACAAAGGAAAACCTAAACTATTAAAACCATTGTGTGTGCTATTTTATTTATGCTACCTGAAATGCATTCTCAGATCAGCTCAGAGGGTTTTGTGCGTGAGGTTAATTCCATCAGTTCCTTCACAGTGAGAGAAGAATTTTTAATGTCTGTAAGCAAAAAAAAATTAATAAAATACCACAGTGAGAGACTGTTTTATCTTTCCTATATAAACCTCCAGTACTGCTTTGCCATTGTACAGGAATAGCAAAGCAAATATTCCTGTTTGAAAGGTTTAATTCAGCTGAGGGTTCTACAGTCCATGAGCTGCTCTGACACAAGTCCTACAATTTGACTTCAAGTACTGGAAATTCTATATTGCATCAGTTCATTTTACTGACTCTCAAGGAATAATTCAAATTAGAACTAATAAATCATTGCCCCAGAATTTCTGATGCTTCATTAAAAAAAAAAGTCACACTTGCAGATAAAAAGAAATTCAAATTTTGAGGTACAGAATGTCCATTTAACTGTCAGGAAATGGCAAACAAAGTACTGTGGGGTTTTGGTATGAAAAGCTAACATTATGAGAAAATTAAATTTGTAATAGAAGTATTTACAGTCTATATTTTGAAGCCTTTAGTTAAAAAATCAATCACTCACACAAAACAGTTTTATTTATTTGTTTTTGGTGCCACATTAAAAACACATAGAGACCATTTAAAAGTCAGTCCTCAGAGCAAGACAAGGTCAAATCTGTGTTACATTGTTTGCTTTTGGGTTGGTTTTTTAGCTTTTTTCTGGGATAAGGGAGATGTGTTGTATTTTTGGTTGGTTGAGGTTTTTTAAACAGTTCATTCACTTTTGCACAGCATGACTTGCAAGAGCTCTGGACTATTTAAACCAACCCATGGAGGGGAAAAAGATAATTTAATATATATACTGTCCATCACAATGCCTTCAGTTTTGTTACTGTTCTTCCATTGTGCCACTATCACTATTTGCTTACAGCACACTGTCAGATTAACACCATTTTATTAAAAACTAATGCAGTTGTGAGGCTGCAAATATTAAAATTTTAAATCTGGAGCAGTGTTTTGCTCTGATAAATTTTCATTCCAGAAAACTAAATAAAATCAATCCTCTTACCTTCTTTAAAATGTACGCCAGCATTCTAGCCCAATATCATCTCATTTATTTCTATCAACTGGAAAACTGTTCTTTATAATAAATAATATAATAGTTGTTCTTTATAATAATATTTTTATGACTTGATCTGGAATGTGCAGTGGTGTGGGAGCAGCAGGAGCAGGGAGTGCAGGGGACAGGAAGGACCATCCCTGCTCACTCACAGAGATGCTGTCCATGATCACACCAGCTCACCCCAAAAAGCTGCTGGAGCAGATCCAGCACCCTTCTCCTATGAGCTGTTTTGCTCACAGGCACATGAGTTAGTTGGAATACGTAGTGAACTTGTGAATTACCCAAGCAATCATTTGGGGAACTCAGGCACTGCACTAAGCTGTGTGCAGGGAACTGAGTCCCCTTTGGATGTGTGTGGGTTTGGGGTGGCTTCTCTCAAACCCAGGAACCCCTGAACTGAAGCTTACAGAACACATTGTCCTGTACATTTCAGGAGTTACCAACAGACTGTGAACAGCAGTCTGTGTGACAGAGAGGTTTTGATGTTAAGCTGACAATCTTTACTTTCTCAATGATTACAATAGTATTAATAATAATAATAATAACGATTATAATAAAATAAAATATGTAATTAAAATGACAAATTATATTATATTATACATTATAATATAATAATGTATTATATGTTATGTTATATTATATATAATAATATATAATACACATAGCATTATATGTATAAATAGAATTATAATATTAATATATTAGAATTCTATATTGTATCAAAGTTAATAATAATAATAATAATAGCAGCAATAATAACAGCTAGCAAGCCTGAGAAAACCAAATTTGCTGCTTGTCTATTAAGTCGTGCAAAATCTTCTGGCTCCCATGATGTGCAGCATGTTCAGAACTCAGGATTCAGGACCACTCTGAAAAGCTTTACCAGGAGATACCCCCAGTGCAGTCAGAGCTTGCCAGGCTCTTCAGCAGTTTCCTATCTGAAGGTCACAACTTTGCACACAACCTGTTTTACTATAAAAGCTTGCTGATAGAAAAAAGATTTGAGATTTCCAAGTTGCAAAATGGAAGCAGTTAGTTTTACAGTTTGCCTGACTTCCACTTAGGCACAAATTTTAATACAAAGAGGGGAGAAAAGACAATCAGAATAGCATAGTAATCAGAATAGTAAGAATCAGAAATATGAGATCCAAGACACCCCAGGACCAGCCTCTGATAAAAATATCTGTCAAACAACAGTAAAGAGCATACTAATAATAGTACATAAGAATATGTCAGCAATCTTATTTATTAGCAGGAGCTAACAACCGTGAGGGCTTCTAGCTCAAATTTCTAACAGAAATTAAAAGGACTAATCATACCACAAGACTGATACAATCCTTTCCCTCTTCTATTATCACTTAGAAAGCTCTTATTAAAATGAAATCTTTAGACTACAAATTAAGAGAGTCATCTGAACATACAGAACTGATTTTCAATAATTCCTGTAAGCCTGGAGAGACTCCAAAAGCTGTGGCTATATTTAAAACCAGTAAGTGAGATGAATCAGGCAACCTTTGCATCATCAGTTTGAGTTCCAAATAAAGTAATAAGTCTGCCATTCAGAACTTCTAACAAAGCTTTTAGTGAGATTGTATAAAATCAGACAGGTGTGTTTAGGGCAGCTGGACTTTGTTTGATGGCAGTTTGTTTTAGGCAGTAAAGGGTTTGAGGTGCACAGGCGAGATCCTTGGCATTTCAGCCTGAGAAATATATAATATATAATATATGTTATATTATTATATAATATATACATTATTATGCATTATATGTACTATATAATATATAATAATTAATATATAATATATAGTATTATATTTTTATAAATATATAGATATGTAATCTTTCTTTTGACTACAGAAACAGTTTTATAATTTACAAGTAGCAGACCTAGAGTCAGATATGGATTCCAAGGGTTTGCACAGAAAGGGACAGAGCTGCACTACTCAGAAGCACAGGACAAAGACATGCTAAAGGAGTTTCAGGTAATTACTCACCAGGAGGACCAGTCTGGTCTAAGCCACACCCAACACCTTCAGCTATGAAGATGCTCAGCTGGTCATGAACACCTCTCAGGATGTGGCCCAAATTATATACGCTGGGACACTCCAGCACCTGCCAAGAAAGTTTAAAGTTGTCATTTGAGATGGGCTCAACTTAATTTCTCCCAATTCCTCATTTTAAGTTACAATATTTTACTGCAAATTCTGCACAAAACCTCATTACAACAAGAAGCAAAGTTGATATGTTCTTTGTGATGCCTCAAAGTCCTAAGCAGTCACAATGAAGAAAAGCCAGTTTTCTAAGAGCTACTCTGTTGAAAATATGCCAAGTAAGAGAAACAGTTGTTGTAGGATTTTTAAGTGCTATTTTCCAGCTTCTCTTCTTCTGTTTTTGTCAGAACTACTGACAAACACTTCTAAACTTGCCCCAAAAGAAGACTTAATCAGAAATTTTCAAACACCATTAAGGCTTCATTAAAGTAATTTCAGCTTCAGTGTAAGGAGGGTTCACTCTTCATTAATCAAATATGTCAGTGAGCTCTTTGGCCTAATGGTTTTGCATACAAAAAGGCAGGCTAGCACGATTGTCACAGTCATATTTTCTGGAAAAATCCCTTCACACAGGATTCTTCTCATGGGAAGATGAGAAGCCTCAGAGAAAAGGAAAAACAATAATTATCTGATTTGCTTCTCCTGTGTTTTGCTGCTTTGGAATGTGTTTGGAGATTGTTTACCAACAAGTGGTTGTTTCTTTGGTTTCATGTGAATTGTTTTGACTTTTTGCTGACGGTCCAGCTGTGTCAAGGCTCTGGAAAGAGTCACGAGTTTTCATTATTATCTTTTTAGCATTCCGTAAGTATCTTTCTGTATTCTTTAGTATAGTTTAGTATAGCATCCTTATAATATAATAACATAAAATAATAAATTAGCCTTCTGAGAACATAGAGTCAGATTCATCATTCCTTCCTGCACCCGACAAATACAATACACAATGAGTCCAGAGCAGGCACACTGACAAACATTTCCAACAGCCCCACAGACAGATAAGACTGAATTCTTGAGTGAATATTCAGTGAATTCTTCAGGCTGCCTCCATCATAACCATCTGCACTAAAATGCAGTTTGGAGAGGAGCTCAGCTTCTCCACACCACAGCCCGCACCAGCTCAGGAGGCCTCAGAGCTGTGGCTGGCACAGCACAAGCAGTGTTGGCGATACCCAGAGAAAGGTTGTGGATTAGGGTCTGCACCCTCCAGCCTGATCAGAATGTGGCTCAGGATTTGCAGTTCAACAGCTGCACATGCCCACCACTGTGTGATCCAGGGGCAGATCTCCATGCCTCGATCCTGTCCACTCTCACCCAGGAGCACAAAGCTTGCCCTCCCTGCCAACTTCCCTCTCAGAACACCACTTACAAGTCCTACAGAACAGGGATCGATTTCCCACCAAATCTCCCATCAACTCCTACATTTCCTCCAGTCAGTACAATTGGAGGCTCACAGTTCAGATGACAAATTCCATCTTTTCCACCAGACCTGGTTTTCATTCCAGTGCTGGAATCCAGACTCTTGACCTAGATTTGATGAGGATGGTATAGCATTTCTCATCATCAGCAACTCAATATTCTTACTAGTGCTAGCAAATACACTTGTCCTTGTGGACAGCCATTCTTTTTACTTCAATATTTATGTACAGGTGCCTGAGCTTGCTGCTGATGGCAAGACCGGCAATGCCAGGGGAAGGCAGGCAGGAGGAAGGCAGCAAGGGTCAAGAAATCAGTTTTCCAACAATAAAGGAGTGAATGGTGACACCACTGGTTGTAATGGTTGTGATTTTATGAGATATAGATTTGGCATAGATAAGAGCTTAAATTTGATTGCTGCAAGTATTTTTAGATTTATAATTTTTTTGGAGTAATGGAACTGCAGCACTAGAGCAGCTTGTGGCTTGGGAAATGAACAGAAACAAGGCCCTGAAAAGTTTAAGAGTGTAACCTGTAAATCTTCTGCATTTTGCAAAGCCCAATCAAAACACTCTCTGTTTAAAGGCATATAAATCACAGCAAAATCTTGGCCTGCTATGAATAACACTCTTT
>NW_005054501.1:217957-226550 GCF_000277835.1 Geospiza fortis | reverse complement strand
GCTTTGATTAGAATCTGAGCCCTTATTTCCATGGTTGTGAATATTGGTTTTGGCCACCTGTAAGGCAAAAAGATCCATTCTATTATCAGCAAAGGATCCTTTTCAGAAGTGTCCTACTGGAACATGAGACTATGCAGCTGTATTTTTTCTCCTAACACTGGAAGAAAAAAGGGTAGTGATTGCATACATTGATGAGCTTGTCTCTGTAGAAGGGCTTCAGTAATCTTTTCAAGCAGGTGTTAGAGACCTTGAAGAAGTAGTGCCACAGTTATATTTTAAATAAGGTTTCAACAACTGCAGGATGAAGATTTGCAAAGTATCTCTCACATTTTTAACAAAGGAAGACCAGCTCTAACGCACCAGTTTCACTTTGCTTTCTAAAGCAGGCGCTATTTGTGTAAACAGATGAAAAGGCAGATTAGAAATATAAGTGCATTTGTACTTAGGACCTCAGTCTGCAATTTAAAAACAAAAAATATATACTTACATTCCATTTAAATTCAGGTCAGAGGAAAACACAGATGAAGAAAAACAGTTAACCATGCAAATTTTGAGAACCCAAGGTGACAGAATATCTAGGTATTATCTTTAAAAAATGAAGATAAATATGGCCTACCTGGGGAAACTGTATCGTCATAGATTATGTCAAAGCTTAAGATGTGCATAATTGATTTATCTAGCCCAAGACAAATGAGACACATGGAGAGCCAAGCCAGTAATAGTTTTAAGAAACATTCATTAAGCTTAACTAAGTAAAATACAGTTTGTAACATGCAGAGTAGCTTTCATAATTTATATGAGTTCAGTTTTTGCATTTTCATTAATGTATACATTTAAGAACCAACCGACAAATGAAAAGTCCTAGTATAAGAAAATGAATGCAAAGGATACATACAAACTACAAGGCCAGATCAATTTGCCATTATGAGCACAGGGACCTGCTCACAATATAATATTGCTGATGAATGTAAATTTGGTTCTTTGTTTAAAGCATGGAACTTCAGATCTGTGAAAGAGAGAAAAACAAGAGTCAGATAAAATCAATTCTGTCTCTGGGCTCACAGTTTGCAAGGCACAGGGCTGGGCTTTGTTTTGTTAAAAAGGAAAGTGTAAGTATTTTTGTTAGAGCAGGTAAAGGTCAGCTGGGAGACAGCCATCCTCCCACAATTTACACTGCCCACCACTGTGGGTGTTCACATTCTGCAAACCCTCTCCATCTCCCTTGCTTTGTTTTTCCTCATAAACTAACAATCTTTCCTTCTATGAAAGCTGTACAGATTTTCTAAAAAATATATTGGTTTGTTGGGTGGGATTATGGTAATGCTCATTCTTTGCAGGCCCAGTTTCCCAGTTAGCAATTCTGACTCACTCATCATGCATTGATAATTCAAGGAGGAGGAAAGATCAGTGGGCAGCGTGAACTTTTCCCTGCCATTTCCTGCACACATCCAAGCACTCATTGTTTAGCTGAGAACCATAACTCAGGCACTGGTACAGGACCAAAAACACCCAGCAACAGAACTGCCCAGTGCCCCAAACTAGAAAGAATCACCCCAAGTTTGCCATCCTAAGTTTGAGGATTTCCAAACTACAAATTACAAAGTTTGCAGAGAACATGAATAGAGTGGTACCAAGGAGCAGAGATGTTGTCATACACAGTATTATTATAAAGTTGCAACAAAACCAGGTGGAGATGAATTTTAATATTTCTCCAGTATTTTTTACCCTAATCTTACCAGTATTAACTGAATTAAAAACCTTAGGCTGAGGAGGTGACAGGTTTCCCTTAGCCTTGACTTTAGTGGCAGACACAAGGACTCTGAAGCTGCTGCAGATAAGCACAAAGTTTATTGTGCAACAGAGAGCTGAAAAAGAGATCTCTGAACACTGCAATAAGAGAAATGTGATCTGCTCACAATTAACAGATGTCATTTTTCATGGCAGTGCACAGCTCCTGCATTTTAAAATATACTGCACATTTGGGCTGGTGGTGTTTTTTTTCATTCAGATGCATATTTATTTAAATGAATTTTGATAGCTGTGCATTTTTTAGAAGCGAAGTAAGATACAGAATAATTTTTGGAAAAATGTAATGTAAGATCCAGATAAGTTTTATAAAGATGTGTCCAAATGCTTCCTTGACACAGCACTATCACAAACTCAGACTACCCTGCTACCTGCTGATCCCAGTAAGGGTCTAACCCTTTGACTGAGCCTCATAATCTAAGTTATCAGGGTTCAAGGTGGTTAACTTAATTACTTTATTGAAAGCTAGCAGAGATAAAGCGCCCCATGAAATTTTTCCAAAAAATCCTGGAAATGTACCCCAGCATCTCCCAGGCCTCCCAGCTTGGTGCATTCAGTGGTGCAGCAGGGAGATTTCTTCAGCAAAGATAATCTTCATGGAAAAGGGTGGGGTAGGAGAAAAGCTGCCATTCAGGTACAGTATAATGCTTGGAAAAGATTATAAACTCAGTCAGGACCAACTGAAGCCTTAAAAAGTAACATTTTTGCGGAGTACTGCAATTGCATATTCCAACACCATTTTTTTAAATCCCAGGCAGCATAGAATTCTAATCAGGATGAGTTTTCTTCTACACTTTGGCTCTATTGAAAGATATCAAATAAATTTTAATCCTGAGAAATTCAATCTAATTATTGGTGCTAGTGGCCACACATCATCAATAACATTAATTAGCTTGAGCACTTCCATATCAGGCAGATCTTGTCCCAGCATCCCCATGAAACATTAAGTGATCATTTAGAACAGAGATTTTAGAATTCCCTTCAGGCAGAGCTAGCCATAGTAATTTGAAAACTCTCACTTCAAGGATCTCTTTTCTTCCTTCACCAGCATAATGTTACAATGACCAATAAAAAAAGTGGCTCACATGCTGTGTTCAGAGGGCTTGCTAAATACCAATTTAGGGGCAAGACAAATGTTTTCTATCCTACAAGACAACTTTCTTAGGCATAATTATTTAGCCAAGCAGTATGCCTGTTTTCCTCAAAATGTTCTTTATTAAGGAACATTACCCAAACAAATACTTTCATGTAAAATACCTAATTCAGTAGCTGTATAAGCAGTAAGAAAAAAAAAAAAAACAACAACAAAAAAAAGGAAAAAGGAGTGAGGTAGTGAAGTATTTATTGGATCTGAAATAATTCTTCATTTTGTTCAGCATGACAATGTACTTAATGTTTTCTAAATTAGAAACTCAATGCTCACCCAGTTCTACTCAGTTTCATGGAATACAACATTTTTTTGTGCACAAGCAGTTTTGTTTCTCAAGGTGATCTAACAAAGCCAAAGAGCGTGCTGCACAAACACACACAAAGTATGTCAACAGCTCTCCCAAACCTTGAAGTGATAAATTTCCACTTCATTAAAATACTGTAAATAACAGAGAAAGGAAGTGGTATTCACAGATGAGCAGTTTAATACCTAAGCCTCCTCTAAATGTCTATAAACAATTTAGAGCAAACTTGATGCTGCAGACAGAGATGCACCAGCCCTACCCATCCCATCAGTCCTGACTTTCCAGTCCACTCAGAACCAGCAGATCCAGTCAACCATGACAAGCAATTATTTATCCTGCATCTCCAACTGATGGAAAACATGTTTTTGTAATCATGTGTGTCTAGATAACACGTTTCCTGTAAGGTTGCTTCCCCTGGATCAAACAGATCAATAGGTCTGGCCAGCTTATCTGTGCAAGTTTCCAGTTTACTTTGCAGGACCACATGAGAAGTGTTATCACTCCCTCAAGTCATGTGAACTCCCACTCATCTAACTTTCAAAGAGGTTTTGCTCACAGACCTCATCTTAGAACACATTTGGAATGCCCTGTTATCTTGCCTTGAACTTAACCACCAAGTTTAATTCACAGATTTAATGACAGATTTGGTCAACTGTCTCTGCTTTTCCTAGCTCAATTTTTCAAGTGTGATAAGTGTAGTAAATTTTAAAAGTTTAACTGGTTTTAAATACAGGAGGGAAGGGATGTGGCACATTGTTGGTTTTTGGGGTTTTTTTAAATAAGTATTTTTCAGATTTTAATTTTTTTTTTATCTTTTTGCAGCCCAGGGAAAACCAGAGAGATACTTTCCATTAAAGTACTGGAATATTTTAAAAGACAGAAAACTACAGGAAATCTAATGGAGGGAATACATATCTGTTTCAGCAGAAACACAGATTATTGGGCACTACAGAAAACCATTTTAAAAGCTCAGAGATCCTTAGCACAACTTCAAACATTCCACCAGCACAAAAGGAAATGTACAACGACATTAAGTTACCTGTCAAAGTATAACCTCAAATCCTCTGGCAACATTCCCACAAGATGGTGGATACATTGGAAATCAAGAGTTTTGGTACTTAATGCTTGTTAAACCAGCTATTTCTTTGTTTAGCAAATCTGAATGCAAATTGCTCTCTTTTTGTTCACGGCATGATTTTTCAGAAGCTGTCCACTCAAATATATTTATTTATTTTCATAAGGCAAGCTGTTTTAATATTAAGGTTATTTTACAACCAAAATATCCTTTTACGGTATTTTAAACAGAGTAATGAAAGCCAGGTACCTAAAAAACACACCAATTAGAGAACCACAGAATCATACTTAGGTCAAACTTTAAATATTTCCTCAAATGAAAACTAAAAACCCCAAAACCCCAAGGGTTTCAGAGTTGCATTTTTACCAGTGGGATCTGAGGCATTGCCACCTCTTTATTATGCCTACCTATGTCAAAATTGAACTAGGCTTAATTCAAGTTTGTGAAGCTAATTCCTTGTCCATTACAAGCTGGGTCCCAAGAAAATTCATCCCAGAATTTATCTGATTGCATTTAAAGCCAGTTTTATTAAAAATTCTTAAAAATCCTGTTGCTCAGTTATAGTCTTAATATGGAGAACATCTAACTTCATTCATTACAAATTACTCTAATTAGTTTCATATAGAGACATGGTTCTAAATTGCAACTAAAGATATTTATGACTGGGTGTGGAGGAGAAAACGCCATACAATAGGGGGAAAATATTAAAAACACATTCCTTAATTTAGTAAAACCTAAGGGAGGCAATTTACTGATTCAAAGAATAATTTCACATTCAAAGTTTACTTTATGAAGAATAATTTCTTAGATTAGATTAACTCCCTTCATGTAAATGAAAATAAGAGTCTGCATTAACTGAAGGTGTTATCTTGTATTTTCAGAGACTCCCAACAAAGGGAGGAATGATGAATCTGACTCCATGCTCTTAGAAGGCTAATTTATTATTTTATGATACTATATTATATTAAAGAATGCTATACTAAACTATACTAAAGAATACAGAAAGGATACTTACAGCAGGCTAAAAAGATAATAATGAAAACTTGTGACTCCTTCCAGAGTCCCAACACAGCTTGGCCCAAATTGGCCAATGAGTGAAAACAACCCACAGCAGAAACCAATGAAAAAAATCAACTGTTAGATAAACAATCTCCAAACATTCCACATGTGAGCACAACACAGGAGAAGCAAATGGGATAAGAATTTGTTTTCCTTTTTCTCTGAGGCTTCTCAGCTTCCCAGGAGAAAAATCCCGGGCAAAGATGTTTTTCAGAAAATGTGATTGGTGACAGCATTATTTAAAGGAAAAACAAAACACCTAACAAGAAAAAAAAATCCTAATCCTGAATTCTGTATTTCTAGGGATTTTTTAACACCTGAAATCTCTTCTGGGCTGAGATTGCATGATGCTGGTCTTGCCAGTTTTCCCTGAGCAGACTGGGGTCTGGCAGAACTGAGGTAGCAGCTAGGGAAAGGCACTCTCTTTTCATTACAGAAGCACTCTACCAGCACATATTAACACTGGGTCTATTGTACATCAAGTTGCAAAATTATTCTGAGATCCAAGAGCCCCTGGCTGATGGCCCAGTAAGTACAGATTTTTCAAACCAGAAGAAAAAGACAGTGTCATTTACTATCAATTTTTATGCTAATAAAGACATGCAAGACCTCTCTTCACCAGTCTCTTCTGAGTTTTTAATCAGTTTTTGGCCATCCCTGTGCATAACCTAGAGGAACCATTTCACACAACAGTGACCTCTGGCACCAGCAGTCACTGACAAAGGGTGTTCAGGTGATGCCTCAGGTTTTAGCTTTTGTATTTTTCAGATTCTGTGCTGCTTTAGTGTGTAATTCTGAGCTCCATATTAGGGGATGGTGAGCTCTCTTCACAGAGTAGGGAGACAAAACAATTCCTTCTCCAGCTGGGGACCAAGGACAAATGATCCAAATCTCAGGCCCAAGAGCATAAACAATGTGAACTGAAGAGAGAAAAACAAGAAGCATGGGACTGCATGGTCTAAAGTTGTAATTCGACAGTTAGCTCCAACATGCAAATGGACCAGGACTTATAAAAGTGAGAGATCCCATGAACAGGTGTCCATTTTGTTACCATTGTGGGTTCATTTTGGGTGTAGCCCTGGCTGGGCTCTTGCGCTGCCCAAGGTGGATCCATTGAGACCTCTTAATAAATTCCTACTTTATTCTTTAACTCCATCCAGCCTCTGTTCTAGGTCAGTGTGCACAAGGCATCACAGGAACACAAGGAATTAGGCATCACATTGACAGCCAAGATGCATTCTTGATCCTCCTTTTCCCCCTAAAGATTCTCTTGTATTATTTTCTTTTATTATGTTTAACATTCACAAAGGCATTAAAGTAAATTTAAAAAAAATAGATATTTCCATGTTCAAAAGTAATATTTTACTAAAAATATAGGCAAGTCCCAAAATATTAAGTTTTCTATTATCCTCCCCCAATTTTTCTTTTGTTTAGTTCATAGACCTTAACTTGGGTCTAAAAGTCTGCAGGCTCCTATTTAGAGGGAAGTTTAGCAGCTGTAACAACAGGAGCTTCCCATCAGCAGATGACAATAAAGACTACAGAAGAAGGATTTTATTGCTGCCTGATCACTGCAATGACAGCACAGAAGCAGGGCAATTGCCACTTGCTCTTTTGCCTTTTTTTTCTAAGGAAGATTTTTATATCAAGAGTAACTATACAGTTCATCTTTTATGACTTATTCTTTAGGCAAAGAGAAAACACTGACAAGTGAAAATCATAAAATGAACTCTGTCTCAGCAGAGCAGCTTTGTTTTTTTTTTTCCCAAATTCTTAGATCCCTTGGAGTGCTGGGCTAGTCATCACCTCCCAATGGAACGTGTATTTACTGGTTATTTCTCAAAACATTAAATTCTGCCCCTTCTTCCCCCCAAAATGAAAGTCCTCAGCAAATGTAAAACTTTCCAGAAGGAAGTAACTTCTGGGACTGTTATAAAGAATTCCAGAGCTGCCCTTAGAATGACCAGAGAACACAGATACAAATGAAAATATGTGGAATAAATCATAACACGAGGAAATAAGAATAACTGTATTATCACATAGAAGGTGTTAACTGCTGACCTTCAGTTTCAGGGTTATAATAAATGCAGCAATGGGCTGCTTCCTTCATAGGAATCTCAGCATTTCAAGGTATGATTAAGGAATGGAACTATTGCCAGGAGCTAAGCTGAGAAAATAGAACCCCAATCCTTGAGAAGAACAGAAAGGTCCCTTGCAAGTATTCTGCAGCATTCTGCACATAAAATGGATGGATATGTTTCAATAAATACATTTATTGCATAGATTCTTCACTGGGAGTACCCCAAAAATGTTAAGAGCTGAAACAATTAAAAGAGCTGGAACAAATACTGCACCTTGTAATCTACCTTACTGACTTCTTAAACAAAAAGAATTTCCTAAAACACACTTTAACTAAGAAATTCTCTTCCTCTCCAAACAAAACTGAAAGAACATTAAGTTGTGCCAGAGAGACAATATCAAAGAAGCTCACAAACACAAACCACGCCATATGCCCCACTGTAAAGTGAGAGTGTCTGTGAACAAGCTCATCAGTTTTGTGAGGCACGTGCCAAAACCCTGAGAGGAATTGCTGCAGCTCCCTGTTGGAAGCTGAGAGTTATTGACCAAACCAGACTTGGAGATCTTCCATCTTGTTAAAGGTGCTAATGATTCATGTATGCAATTTCTGAAGAAAGAAATGGCCTTCAGCAGTGAGTTTGATTTTTCTGTCAGGAAGTCAAACTGCACTTGAAGTTGTGCAGTGCTGTTATCTTAGTGAGCATGCTGAGACACTTCAGAGAAAAATTATAATTTGATACATTCCCTAAACAATTTGCCTTCAAAAAAGATAGATACACATGAAGTTTTTGCCTTCTGTACACCCCATTTTTTATACCAAGTACTTTCATTAATGTGCTCACCATCACTGTGCCACAACACTACAAGAACCCATAAAAAAGCACTTGCAAAATTTAACATTATCAAAGTTTAACAATACCAAAAGCCTTTCCAAACAGGTGGGCAAGGGATCACTTGTTTCAGGTGATCCTGTATTTATGCATTCTATATGCAAAGCCATGGAAAAATTGTGCTGCAGTATCTTGGTCTGTTATATTTCCTGTCATGATGGAAAAAGAAATAGCTTGGAAAATGTTTTCTGTTCGTTTACAGAAGTTTCCATCAAAACCAGGGAAAGCAG
>NW_005054501.1:190723-217930 GCF_000277835.1 Geospiza fortis | reverse complement strand
TCAGTGTTGTTAAGCAGACGCAGGAGGAGAAGAAGTTTTTGCCTCTGCCTGTATCATGACCCTACATGTTAAAAAGATTTTCTTCATTTTCATTCATTTTCTGGAGTTTCTAATTAAGTCACACCAATCAATAAAGCTTTCAAAAAGAAGCTCAAAGTGGAGAAGATGAAAAAGGAAAATTGAGTATATTACTGGGTGGGGGAAGGGGAAGAGTGAGAAGCAAAATATTTCACCTCTCTGGGATGGGATTCAGAATATGTGGATAATCTCAGATATGTCTCTGGTTTGCAACACTACAGCTGAAAATTCTCTGTTAGTATCCTGTCCTAAATCACAATCCTGTCCTAAATCACAATCCTGTCCTAAATCACAATCCTGACAGCACACAGGAAAATCTAACGTGAGCAGCAGTCATTGTCGGGAACAATGGATCAATTAGATCAGTTTAGTCAAGATAAAGAAGTCTCAAAGTATAACTTTTTGTTCTAAAGAACTACTTTTCAAGAAGTAGTTACACATAGTATGTCTCGTGAATTGCAGAAATGTGAAAAAAATCAAGAAAGATAAATCAGGTTTGCTGTGAAAATTCCTCTTGCAAATCTGGTAGGCGGTTGGTCTAGGCAAACCCTATTTAGAAAGCAAAATGCATGGAAGATATGCTTTGATCTCAGATCCCCCAACTGGGTGTAAATAAAATATGTAGATCATTGACACGAAGAGAATACCCAGCAAGTTAATCCTGCTCAAAGATCATAAATGTGTTGTAAAAGGAAAATATATTCTTCAAAGAAAGATTTTCTAAATTAACTTTGACAGTAAGCCAAAGTTTAAATCAGGAAGTATTTAATCATGTATTGGACATGCTGCATTTTTCCTGGGCTTTTTGTGTCTCTTTTTTAAACCATACTTCATTATGTAGCTGTGTCCCAGACAGAATAACAGGCTTTTTCATGGTAAAGACACAGAAAATTGCAGAATTATGTTTGATGCAACTGCCACACTGCAAAATTCCAAAAATCTCTTTATCCCACTTAGCCAACCCACCGAATTTATTAGTTCAACACTTGTCCCATAAAACTTCCTTCAAACCTGAAATGACATTATCACATTATAAATTCACCAATACAGAGGGATGGGCACAGCATAAGACTAAGAACAAAATATTATAATTACATGAAACCTGGTGCCATGAAAAAATTGCTACAGCAAGAGGCAATGATGCTCCAACCTGACCTTCCCAAAAAGGTTTTGCTACTGTTACAAAACCCCAACATTCAAACTCCTGGCAGAATTTTTAATTAATCTAGGTACAGGGTAGTTTTCCAAAGGAAATGCTGGAGGCACAGCCACCATCAAACCTAAACTGAGTGATTCCACACTGACACATCTCTGATTTGCCATAAGAAATTCCAGAGTACAGCCAGTTGCTGATTTTTACCATGACAGTGCCACTCCTGAGGAAAAACACCACAAATTGTTCAGCTCCTGCCTGTGAGCAGCACCTGGCTGCAGGGCAGGGGGATACAAATGCACCTCAGGCTGGGCAGAAACAGAGCTGTTCTCTCAGTGTACACACACACACTGAGCAAAAAAGTTGCAGAGCAATTGCAATTAGCAGAGGTTTTCCAAATTTAAACAAACGAAAAAACAAACAAAAACAAAAACCAAACCAAAACAAAAAAACCAACCACAAAACAACCAAAAAACCCCCCAAAACCTAAAAGCATTTGAGTGGGGAAAAAATTTAAAAGGGGGGGGGAAATTTCTAAATTAGTTAGACATCTTGGTACCTTTCATGATGAATGGCACATGTGGGTTTATTTTTCAGTTCTGCTAAGCAAATGGGAGAAGTTGGTTTTAAGTTCACACACTTAAGTGAAAAATACAGTGCCAGTTTGGACTTCTTCATAGGAAAGAAGCATGGCAAGATTTCCTCTAAGTCCAAGACACCCTTCTGTTTGTTTTGGGAAGGGAATTTCCAGGCAGATGAATGAGCTAGAGATCCACAAAAAGAAATCACACCATCTAATTAACCTCCCTGCTGGCAGAGGCTCCAACATCTCCATGCCTCAAGCCACTTCTCCAGGGAAACCATAGAGTCACTGAGCTTGGAAAAGAACTCCAAGAGCATCAATTCCAGCCAGTCCCCCAGCACTGCCATGTTCACTGCTAAAAATATCCCCACAGCCACATGCACATGGTTTTGAACATTTCTAGGGATGGTGGTGCTTTATCCCAAACGTTGCTGTGCCCACCTTTACACCAGCACTTAGCTAAGTGCCACCAGCACACAGTAGGGGTTAATTCCAGCTGCTAATTACCGATCAAATGAACTCCATCACACCCAATCACTTGCGTGAGACCAAACTTCCACACCTCTTTGACACTTCCACCTGATGCAGCACAAAGCTCTCAGATCTCCCTCTGATTTCTTCCAAAGATGAAAAGGACTTGCATATCCTAAAGCTTGAGAATGCATAAGGCACAGGCATTTAATTAAAGTCAGAAAGAAAGAGAGGAAGAGAAGATAGAAGAGGAAAAGAGAAGAAAATAGAGAAAAGAGGGGGAGGGGAAAAGGAGAAGAGAAGAGAAGAGAAGAGAAGAGAAGAGAAGAAAGAGAAGAGAAGAGAAGAGAGAAGAGAAAAGAGAAGAGAGAAGAGAGAAGAGAAGAGAAGAGAAGAGAAGAGAAGAGAAGAGAAGAGAAGAGAAGAGAAGAGAAGAGAAGAGAAGAGAAGAGAAGAGAAGAGAAGAGAAGAGAAGAGAAGAGGGGACAGAGAGAAGAAAGAAAAACTGGAGGATGCTGTGGACATCCCAGCACTCTCCACCTCCTGCTTCTTGGTTGCTCTCCTCTCTTGCTTGGGAAAGGCAGGAGAAACTGCAGAGGCTTCAGCAAATGGAATACAGCAGACCAAAACTGGGAAAAGCTGAAATCCCTCTTTGGCAGTGCCTGTTCCTCTCACTGCTCCTGCTTCCCCTCATGCCAGGAGCAAATCCCTTGCTCTTCAGAACACCTGCTGAGCTCCCTCCTGTCTGCCTTTGCAGGCTTTTCCACCCATCCTGCTTGTGATAAATGCCCAGGGAAATAGACAGGAAGACAAAAGGATAAGAAAAATCCTGAGTTTCCTTTTAGTAGGAAAGGAGTGTACTGAGTCAAGCTGACATCCTTCACAGAAATACAGGTCTTCTGGGGAAACACCACTGTTAAGAGGCTTCATCCAGGGAAACAAAATACCTTCATTAAGCTTTGGAGTGGTGTTTGTAAATTCTAGTCAAGTGGAAGCAGACAATCCATGGAACTGTCCTGTGTTAGGCTTTGGGGCTCTGTGGGACTCCTGAACACCACACATTATCTGCAATGAAACTTAGAAATCCCCCTCAAAGCAGAAGTCAAAATTCTCAGAAAACAAAGAAAACACCTCAAGGAGGTTATCTGGAATTATGGGATTCCCTATACCAAATAAGAGACCTGTAAAGGACTTAAATTCAGAAACTGGTGACTTGCAAAGTATTGGCTGTTCTGAAAGATTCCACTCAGTCAGGCAGAGCACCTCATCAATGAGGAATATCTTTGGATGAGTACAGGAGCCACTGAAATCTGATTCACAAGTTCATGTAAAGCAGAACACACCATACAGGTTTGCTTTTAGCATTTTTCAAGAAGAAAAATCATGCAGCAGAACCAGACAAATACGTGCAGTGCCTAAAAATGAACACAGATGAAAATTCTGTTCTCAAGAAATAATGTAACTAGGAAAAATTTTAATACAACAATGTATCAATTTAGAGCATAAGTCTGAAGAGATAATTGATGTTTTTCTTTCAGTAGACAAGGAAGAAGCAACCAAGATCCTTCACAGTAGTGAAGGATTTAGGCAAATATTTATCGAATCTACTTTTCCCAAATTGCCATAATTCTAAATGTTATAAGTTGAGATTAAGCCATATTTTTAAAAGAATAATTTCTGCTAAAGATTTATTTCTAAAACATAGGAAACATGCTTAGAAACGTGGCAGACTAAAATGAGAAGACCTCACTTTAACAGACCTGAGTTAATTTAGGCAACAGCAGTAATAGGGAACAAACAATAGGGAAGTGCTTTTTCCTTTTTTTACACCAGGACACACAAAGTTGGAGCCTAGAAGTTTTCTGCATTTTGATGGTAGGACAAAAATTGAGCTCAGTATTTGAGCAGCAGAGATGGCTGTGCCATTCCTACAAGGAGATAAAAAGCACCGTGTTGCTTTATAAAAGGCCAGTGCTACAGGACCACAAATTGCCCCGAGAGTAGGAGTGGGTTTAAACAGACATTGTTCTTTTGGTGAATACCCTTCATCTCCTCTCAGAGAGATGAAAAGATTTTTCATCTGGCAGGAGCTACTTTTGAACAAAAAGGGCTTTCCTATACACTGAAATACAGGCAAAAATGGTTAACATTTTAAATCTGGAACTGCTGGGCAAGACAAAGAAATAAGAAACAAGGATCCATAAACAACTTTGCCTCTCTGGTATGCTTCTCATTTCCGCTGAATTAAACCAAATTCTGCCTAGTCCTTTCCCACCCCTGAGAGACTCCATCATTCCCTTGCAGAGTCCTAATTTGCTCTTGCAAAGCACCCAAAACCCTCATGGACTCCAGAATGCTCCTTCCTTGACTGTGGATCCCCAAGGAAAGAACAAACACCCTCCACTGCTTCTCTCCATGAGTTTTCTCTGCTCCAGCCACCTCTTAGCAGAACCCAGAGTACAACAAGAACCTGTGAGTAAAATCATCCTTCAGAGCTGCATTAGCTGAAACTTAAATAAAAAAAACTGACACAGAAACTGAGTGGGGGCTGATGGTAATAGAGACACAGACCTAAAATAGGCATAATTCTAGTTTGCTAGAGGAGGATATGATTTGTAAACTGAATATATACCTGGGAGAGATTTGGAGCTGGCAGGCACACCCTCTAGACCATTACATTAAAATAGATGAAATTAGGTCAAGGGCTGATTTAAAGACAACATAACTGCCCAGTCTCACATGAAATATAGATGTATAGATTATGATTTCCAGGAATACTTCCAAGGAAATTAATTTTAGCTCTTAAAACAGAGGACCCAGGACAGCACATTTCCAGCCTGTTTAAACAATTTGAAGTGATTCAGGAAAGAGGAGGTTCATTGCATAAACAGAAAAATATACAAGCTAAGTGGAAGTGCTGCTGCTGGCACAAGAAAAATTAACCCCTCTGAGCAGAGGAAGTAGAGATTTCTGTATGTTTGGAGCAAAAAAACAAAGACAGTTCTGCACATCCTAATTCTCCATCTCACTTTCCTGATATTCCTTTCTATGGGATACCTGGCCAAGCATACAATTGTACAGATTTGTTTTCACTAGGCATACTGTACCTGGAATGAACATCTCTGGCAATAGACTAGAACTTAATGGAAACGGATTTTAGGGATGTTTCATTTCATATGAGTAACATCACTGCAAGCCCTCATTAATGTAAGTTCCCAGATGACAGCCATATACAAATGAATATGGAACTTAAACTGCAGAATTAATTCAGCACAAGCTCACAGTTTTTTTCACCAGAAAACAAGAAATAAGAATACTTGGATGAATAAGAATACCTTAATGAACTGATGTCAGAGTTATTGCTTACTTATAGGTAGACAAAGCCAAACTAACATAACCTTGCTTCTTAAGAGTGCTGCTGAGCACATCCCAAAGGGAAAAGCACAGCTCTATGGGGTTTTGTGCTGGGTTGAGCCCTGTGGGGTCTGAAGCCAGGACAAAGGCTAGATTTCACAGAAATACATTGTTTTATCTCCTGGCCACTTGCAAAGTTGAATTCCTGGGACTTAGAGGCAGGTTTATCTGAGAAGGCAAAGCCTTCTGTGCTAGGCAGGGAGGACTGGGGAACACAGCACAACCCATCTTCATGCACTCTTGTCCATACGTGGGGCTGAAGATTTTTATTTATTCTGCACACACTCAAAATAACTTTGCTGAAAGTAACTCAAAATCAGGTTTTAAATAAACAAATGAGCAAGCCACTTATGGCCGAAGATGACTTTCTGTAGGTGGAAAGTGAATAATTGTTATAATTATCTGTCAAAAACTTTACAAGGACTCATCAAAAGATCCCTTTGTTCTTGCACTAAGCAGAAGGATGAGAGAAGACTGGATTTCAGGATATTGTGACAAAACTCAGCAGGAACCTCTACAGGAAGAGCTGCAAAGCATATATCATTTGAAGCAGTGAACTTTATTAGGAATTTCATTTTCCACATGGATGTACCTTGTGTGATAATCTCCAGTCTGTTTATTCATCAGCTGGAACTCCAGATGTGAATGTGAAGGTGACAGGAGCAGTGAGTTTTATGTTCCTGAATTTTTAGGAAAGGTATTACACTTTTAATGGTTCTTCATTCAAACCCAACTTTCCCAGTGAAAAGTAAACCAATGTATTTTATTTTCTCTGTGATATCAAGCATGAAAGGAAGTCCTAGTTCATAGCTGGAGAAATAGTGAAGAGGAAAGATTTTTTGCTGTTTACATCAGTTCAGGAGTCGTCTAAGTGACACACAAACAGCAGGATCATCAATGCAGCAAAACAACCCCATACACAATGATTGAAAATTTAGCCCAAAGGCCTCTCTATTGGTCCTGATCCAGACAAACATCTTCCAACAAACATCTTTTTTCAAACTATCTGGGATAGCCTAATTCCAATCGTAAGTAAATGTACTGTGAATTGTTTTAATGTGATTTACTGGGGGGTTGGACAGGCTCAGAGAACTGATAATGGATGTGATGGAGAAAAACTGTGTGAATTTCTTTTAAATGAAGGGCAAACTAAGGATTTGTCATTCCTTCTAACTTCAGCTTCCTGGGATGTGAACCACAAGTAGATTAAAAACAGAAAACCATTGTGAATAATCTACATCAGATACATTTTTTTCAGTACTTAATTTTTAAACCAAAACTCTAAATAGAAAACAGGTAAATAGCCCTTGAAAATTATTTCTAAGGGCTACATAACATCCAAATATCACTTTTCTACTACCCAGAGAAATATCCTAGCAGACATAGCAAGATATGTTTTCCTGTGTTCCACAGGCATTTAACAAGAATAATAAATTTCTTTCTGCGTGTTATTTATCCAGAGAAAGAATTAAATAGATTATCCATCCAGGACTTTCCCTGTAGCTTGTATTTTCACTGGGCTAGTAACATAAAAATTAAGCCTCATATCCTGGTATTGCTTGGACTCAATGATCTTAAGGATCTTTTCCAAACCATATGATTCTGTAATTCTATCTCCTTGGTGGTTAGATCTCAGCATTTTCTTCCAGACTGTGGATGTTTATTCCATTCTTCCCTGTGGGATTAATGGAAGCACAGACCCCTCACCCAGCTCTTGCACAACACCCATAAAGGGAAATCAAATAACAACATGATTTCCCTATAGTGCACAAAGACCTTGTCTCCTTTACTCTTTTAGATATTAATTAACATTTCTTCTCTTAAAAACTGCTCTGTAGATCTTGGGAGCAGCAAAGGATGTCACATTATCTATCAGTTGCTATGGTAACTAATCCTTTCTGAAGGGAAGAAACAGAACAAATTTGTAGGACTCCATATCTTACTATGAACAAGGGTTGTCACTAAATAGTCTTTTTTGCAACCCATTGCTTTCTTTTGTTTTACTCTTGTTTATAAATTATCACAACTGACTTAGTCAGATTTAGACTGTGCATTCATTTTTTCTTCAGTCTGAATATTGTGAGCTTCCTGTTTTCATGAAGTGGCAGAAAAAGAAGTTAATTCCAGATCTTGGACTGATTTTTAAAAAAAATTATTTGTGTGGAGGTATAATATTATTGAGCAGTCTTTAGGAGATGTATTTTGGGTTGGAAACAGTTACATTTCCCAGAAAAATTACATGTAGGGAAGAACTTCAGGCAAATTTTAACATATTTTAACATATTTCTCTATTTCTGTTTCTTTGTCCTGAACCAGAGAGGTTTATCAGGACTGGAAAGTTCCTTCACATTTCAGTCACTCTGATCCCACTGTAAGCCTCCATCTTGCAGTGGGATATCAATCTACTCCTTTCACAATTAGTTTCTGAGATATCTTTTACAGGGGGTCCAGGATTTATGAAATTCTCTCTTCAAAGAAAAGTATAAGCAGCAATTTCCTGAAAGAGTAATTTCCTATTGCCTGATCTCTATCAGTCAGAAGCCTCAGGATTTCTGCCCAGAGCAGTGGTAGTAATAGTCTTCATAAAAATATATATATATATAAAAAGATACTACTTTATGGGTGTATCTTTATCCCAGGGTAAGACAAACAGAGCAGTTTGGGAGTGCTGATCTCAAGACCCTCTGACAGCAGAGCCAAAAGATAATACAAATATTCTAACAAAGAAAAGGCCATTCCCAAGGTTTAAATATGACAAAATGTGGTTGTGGTAGGTAGGAATGAACAGAACGACTTACTAAAAAATCTCCCTAAATAATCTCAAAAGATTTCATATTTGCTTTTCCTGGCCCTTTTTCTCTTTCCTCATCACTGCTGGACTCCAAAACAAGACAAGTATCATGAAGAAAACAACCTGATTCAAAGAGTTGTGTAACAAAAATATGCTTCATGTTGTTCAGACTCACAGGAGAAAAAGCAGACAATTTAGCACATTTATTAATAGGCTTTCTTATCAGTGTGCTGGCAAAGAGAGCTTGTACATTGCCAGGCTTAAAACCACAGAATTTTAAAAAGTGGCTCCACTTGGCATAGCTTTGAGCAATGGATTTACTTTATCAGATTTACCAAACTACTCATCTGCTTCCAGCAGTCACAGAGAGGAGGGAAATGTAGCTCAGCTGTAGCAATGCTTTCTTTCAAATGGTACCAAGTCAGAATTAATTCATTGCAGGGGACAGGGGAGTCCTTAACCCTTCTAGCTGCTGACCCTGAGAACTGGAAACAAGCACAGAAAAAATGAGGACCTAAAGTATTCTATGGATTGCATCATTAAACTTCTAGATTTAGAACAAATTATAGAACAAATGTGTTTATTTCAGAAAACATTTCTATGATCATGACTTTTCCAATACCTATAGCAAGACCTGGATGAAATATTTTACTCTCTAAGCTAAAATTCTCCATATCCCAAGAGATGCTTTAATGGAGAGCAGATTTCTCTAGAGAAGCTCTAAATTTTCCTTATGGATGAGAAAAAAACTATCATAAGAAGTATTTTTTTAAATGTTTGAAAGCTGCAGTGTCAGCAGAGCAGCTTCAAGGGGAAAAGAAAACCAGGTAGAAAGTAGCCTTGAAGTCTGTTTGACAGGAAATCACCTAAAAGCTGTAGATCACTGAAAAAGTGGCACAGACAGACCTTAAGGGAAAGGGGAGAGCTGCAGAAAACTTCTGCAAGTTTTGAGGGTTATTTGAGACCAGCTAATTACACAGCTGAGAGAGCTGAGCTCAGGCAAGGCAGGGGACAGGAGCAGAGCAGCCTGATCTAGGTCACAGAGCTGCCACCGCTCAGGTTTTTCTGTTTGAGGAGCTTTTATAGCTCCCATCTGCATAGTATCTAAGAGCCTTACACTGCTTTAATGTGTTTATCCTCAAAAGGAACCTGTGAGGCAGCAGAGCACTCATTTTGTCATTTTACTGATAGTGTACTAAAACTGGAGGCTGTAGGCAAGATCCTTACTTGGCATAAATTTTCGAGGCTCTGTAAAAACCACTGACTGTCCAGTAAGGGGACTGGAACTTAGATTATTTAAAGCACCTGAGGTTTTCCCCCCTATATGATTTGTTCAAGATCACAGAGGCTCAAAACAGTATCAGAAAATGAAACCAATATTCTGAGGAACACCAACAACTGGCCCATTATTTTGTTTTTCATGTCTGATACTGGTATTTGTGACTGAAGAGAAACCTGAGCCTCAGGACTGTAAAATGCATGAGGGAGCAGGTGCACAGATTTAATTTACTTAGGCCATGGCACATTTTACAAGTCCTTTCTAATTGTTTAACAATTGTTGTGTCTGTTTGTTTGTTTGTTTGTTTTTGTTTTTTGTTTTGATGTGAGTTTTTCTGGGGGACCTGACAGACTGCTATTCCACCAGCAGCAGAACTCAATGGAAGATGCTTGTTTCTCATGGAAAAGAAGTTGGGAGATAATTATACAGAATTGAGGCTTTTTTTCCAAAATTAATAGTTATTTTAAAAGTACTTTCACTCTCTTTATAGCAGTTTGAATTTCACAGTTGTTAAGCATACAAAATATTTTGTGGATTTTTTATACTTTAGCGGCAAGAGGATAAAACAAAAAAAACCTTAAAAATTTCCTTCCTGTGAGTTGTTGTGCATAGCAACTGCTATTCTATGACCCATCCTATCTGTTGATGCTAGCATCAACAGCTGGCAGCCTTGAACAACATCCATTACATTTGAATTTTTCAGATAGAGAACTTGAAACAATGAGCAGGGATGACAGATGTCAGTCACTGCCTCTGACAGGTCAAATGCAAATTTCTGCTTGAATGGTTCAGCTTTTGCAGGATTTAAAGCAAAACAAAAGTTATTACTACAGTATAAAGTGACTTAAGGTGCACACACTAAATGCCAAAAACAGATATATATCCCAATAATATAAAATTACTGCCAGTCAAACAAAGTACCAACTAGGGGCAGCATAGGGAGTGTACAACTGCCTGTCAGGGTAGGAGAAGATTTGTGATCATCATTGGAAATACTTTTACAGCAGTCAAAAGAGAAATTTTGATCTTGACAAAGAAGGTCTGCTCTGACTTTGATCCTATCAATCAAGAGTCCAGTAGGTCCCAACTCAAATAAGCTATATCTTAGTTTCACCTTTGGACAAATATCAAGTCTTTTTCCTTCTACCACTCTGAAGAATGATAGATTTATGCCTTTTTTTTAGGGATATAAGAAATGATCTTTGGAAAGTAACTGATAGTTTCAGAGTTATTGAAAATTTCCTCCCCAGAAAAATATCAAGGTGACAAATGCATTTGAAAATTTCTGTTTCTAACGTTGGATGGTGTGGCAGAAAACTAATTAAAGATGTCATTTATGTTTTATTTGTGCTAGGAGGACACTGCCAGCACCTCACTAATATAACAGAATAGGCCAGATAAATTCTGCTCTCACACTGCACAGAACCCACAGTGAGTTCACCTGAAATGAAAGCTACAGCAGGAGAAAGGCAAAGTTCTGCAATCCACTGACGTAAGCTCACTGCCCACAAGGACTGTCCTCTCTGGCAAACAGGTTTGAGTCTAAATTTCCATCTCCTCTTTTTTCCTACTCAAGCCAGGATTTAGAAAGCAGGAAATACAGGATAAAGCAGGATAAAAATACATCAGAAATACACAAGGCCAGCTGGGAGGAATGAAAGGTGGGAAAAATGTAAGAAATTTTTCTACAACATTCTTTCCAACTTCTCTGTCATCAACTTCATGTCAGTCCATCTTTACCTTGTATCATACCTTAATTCTGGTGGTTATCACATTTGTCTGAATAGAAACATTTATAAAGTGTCAGACTCCACACCTCAGTTGTAAATCCCAGGAGCAGAAATCTGCAGACAGGTTTGGAGTGTACAATGCATCTATATATAAAGTATACATGACATATCTCCTACTTCTTGATAAATAGACCCCAGAAAATTACTGCTCTGGAGTTCTCTTGGTTAAGCAAAATGAAAGTCAGTATTATTTTAACAAGAGAGAATAAGGAGAATGCACCAAGCAATTTCTTAGGATTAAAGACAAAACCAAGTAGGAATCCTGAGGCCAGTTCAGAAGCCTCCTCCAAGACTTAGAAAAACAATCACATGGATTACTGGCAGTTTAAAGCTTTTTTCCTCTTTAATTTCTTGCAGAGTTTGATAACAAGGCAATTCCTTGTAACAGGAGCAACCAATGGACTTGGAAAACCAGATAAGCTTCCTGTCACAAACTTACCTCATGTCTCCTCTGCTGCTTAAACGCACAGCAATTCTCTTGTTTACATCTATCAGGCACCTTTACTGCAGCCACATTAGTACCACTTCTCCTTCTCCTTACCTCACAATCCCTGTTTCACACCAATGTGAACCCTGAATCCTGCAAACAGCACAAATCCAGTGAATCCTGATTACTGCTCCCTGATGTGAAGAATCTCCTCATCACCATCAGATAGATTTTTGCACCCTATTTACCAGCAGCAGAAGAGGAGATGCTAATAAGTTACATGGTACCCTTGATCTGAAACAAAACCCATATGGTTTTGCTAGCCCAGCCAGATTTCCAGGATTATTTTGATATGTATGCTCTGGTCCTTGAGGCTGGACAAGCTGGGATTTCACTTTTGGGCTTTTTTTTCCCCCTTTTTCCTTTTTTTTCCATATCTCCACCATCTGTTTTATGAGTCCTTGAATTGATAATATAAAGGTCATTGTTTCAGCATACAGGGAATGGGATTTTGTTAATAAAGCAGAAGTTGGCAAGAATTAAATGAATATACACATTTTAATAAATGGATACATGCATGCACTGCCATGCATAAATGCTTTGGACCACAGGACTTTAAAATATTTGACAAATGGCTGGAGGGTTCTCAGAGGAAAGTTTGGAATGACTTGCCCCAAAGAAGAGCTTCTATTCAGATCTTGGGGTCCTGGTATGGATTATTCCCATTTAAAACAGAAACATTCATGATTTTTGTGTGTGTGTACTTCTCCTCTGGGACTCCAGGAAGAAAATCACAAAATATTTCTTCCAGTAGTATTAAACACAGACTACTAACATCCAATTTCTTTTTGGTCCATTCAATTTGAGTTCCAGCAGCACCACTATCCTTTCTGGAGGAGAGACAAGGGAATCAAGGCACTGATACACTTAGGTGGACAGAGCAGAGCAGGACCTCTGCTTGGGTGTCAGGAGAGAAGACTCACAACTTCTGGTGTTATTTAAACAATTCTAAGACCAGGCAAGAGGAATATGGGCATTTGTGACTGTGAACCCATACATATGTGTATAAAATATACTCTACAAGAAGGCTGTGGGTTCCCTGCTTGATGAGTCCCTTGGGTTTAGGATGGCAAGGGGGCCACAGACATTCTTGATAATTCCCTTGTGTTCCTTGTGCTAGGACAATGCTTTCCTTCCTCCACTCAAAAAATAGCCTGAGAGCAAGTCAAATAAAAGGAAAGTTACATGGCAAATGGCATTCAGTAATTGATTTTAACAACTGGTTTTGAAATGGGATTATTTTAGGACTGAAAAAACAACCTTCTTCCTATTGTATTGTGGTCACTACTTCTGGGCACAATTTATCATTGCTTTAACTAGATAATTGAAAAGTTAACTTTTAAGCAGCACTTGTGATGTGAAGGTCAAAGCTCTAGACAGATATTTCAATAAGGATTGATGGTTTTGGTTTTTTTACCAGTTTTGCAGATTGCATACATTGTGCTACATGAAAATAAGGTCACATTTTATGATCCCTTATTCTGACACTTGAAAACAGCTAAAAATGAGTCAGAAGCTCAAGTGTTTCCAGTCACTGACTTTCCTACCACTGATAAAAGGCCAGGCTGGGTTTTAGAAAGACTTTCTTTCCATAATATATGGCCTATTCCATCTACATCAAGCACTGGACTTACAGGAGAAACATAAGTTAAAAAAATCCCGAAGATCTCAACTAATAACATAAAATCCTAGGCGTGCTTCATGAATATTCAAACACTTTCTGTGCAACACAGCAGCCATTTCTTGAGCAGTGATTTCCCTGCTCAGCCTGATTCTCTGTTTGCAGGTCAGACAAGTTAATGCATCCCCACATTAGCTCAGTGCAGCTCCCACCGAGGGAAGGGCCCCTGGCACCATGGCTGTCTGTCACACTGCAGTGATTAGACAAAATCTTGCTTCCCCTGGCAGGGATGAGGCTCTGCCAGCCTGGTGCAGCTCCCCACTGAGTGCTCCAGCTGAAAGTGGGAATCCAGGGAGCTCTGTCATCCCTGACAGCATCCGTCAGGAGCTGCCTGCCAGCTCAGAGCAGCTCTGACCCCAGCTCTGAGCCAGCTCCCCTGCCTCGGCTGGCTGCAGATCAGGATTGCAGGAGGATCAAAAGATTGGCCTCTAAAAACTGATTTTCTTTTTCCTCTCTGCCTTTGCTCTTCAGTATTCCTGAAATAATTTTCAGAAGCACTAACGTCAATCTGTTCCAACACAATAAAGTGCCCAAATTCAGTTCTGAAGACATGTAGTCATTAAAATAAAGCGCTCCAGACAGTAACCCCAGTTCCAGCTGGGCAGCTCTGAGGTGATGAATTCTGATCTGTCAGCAATAAACAGGCAGCCAGATACTCACACATAAGAACAACTCTCACTGCTATCAGTGTGAAGCATATTGTGGGCAAAGGGCAACGCTAAACTTTTTTTTGGGCACTTTTCAGAGTCAGTATCATGCCTCTGAACTCTTGGACACTTCATCAAACAAAAACTTCAGCTGAAGCAGAGTCCTTGGGAGACACTGAACTTTTAGAATGGGAAAGAGAAACGCAATCTGATGTAATCTTTGAGATACTTTGAAACTGTAAGTACCAAAAGAGTATCTTTTCTCCTTTTATCATTCCCCATCACAACTGCTGCAGTTGCCACAAAAAAGCCTTTTTGCTTTCTTTTTTTCTTTTTCTTTGGTAGAAGAACACTCTTTATGAGTCAGCAGTGGTTTTTTGCTTTTATGACTCAAGAATTTTTCGGACAGGCCCTCAAATTAGGTTGGGTATTCACTCATGTCATTCAGGGATAATTCATTAATTTCACTGTCTGCAGACTGATGAAGAACAAGTCTTCATTCCCCACTATTTTTTCTTTCTCATCATCATTTTGGTAAAGCACATTTGAAAAGTTTCACTAAACTTCCAAAGATGTGGCTGGCAGTCCCATTAACATCACTGATTTTATTTGCCCTTCTGCATCTTTATCCATGTCTTTGAGAGATGACAGAGAACTTAATGCTGTAAAAAAGTGTTTGCTCTCTTATCATAAATGTGATAATCTCTCCTATCCAATACGTAGAATTTTAAGGCTGAGATAAACAGATCTAACACCCCACAGGAGTCATGATCTTGAGGTACATAACATTAACAAATATTAATGTGAGTAGAGGAGAAACCAAAAAGCTTCAGTTGAGACAGGTCCTGCTGTTGAACACTACACCTAAAAGATGTGAGTTAAAAAAACTCACAAAACAGTTTTCCCCACGAAGTTCAATATACTAGGGAGGGAACATAAGTGGCACCTCCAGAAATACATAAAATTTAAACACACAGAAACAACACAAACCAACATAAGATCTTTCCCATTCGTAGTCCAATAAAACCATCCAAAACAGTCAATAGCACAAAGGAAGAGCAGAGACAAGAGGCTCAGCTGTACACAAGAGACTCTTTGCTTTCCTAACATAATTTAATTCAAAAATAATGCTGAAATAAATATTTTAAAAATAAAAAACCCCAAACCACAGTGTGGGCTTTCTGTATTCCTTCTAGTTAATTTGACATTAAAAAAAGCAACTGTAAACAAACAGCATGGTTTTGGTTTGAGCAGTGCAAAAGGGAAGAGTGGGTGATAAGAACACTTACTGGAGAAAGCTACTGAGTGATTAATGATTATACTTCAAACAGCAAACAGATAAGGGACTTGCCCTGTGTCATTCAGGATGGTATAAACCTCTATAATAACCATGTGCACTCATTTAATTTCTAAGCTATAGAGTCGTTGTTATAACACTTCCTCTGCATATAGAAGGCATTCTGTACTACCGATTACTATTCTCTGTGTTCTTCTAGGTCATTATATCCTTTTCTAGAGTGAGGTGAGCAGACTTGTAGAATATATTGAAATGTCAGATCCCCAAAACCATATGGAGCTGCCTAGTGATGCTTCATCTCTTTTTCAGTATTTCTAACACCTTCACTTTCCTGCCCACCAAGACCAAGATAACATTTACAGGAAACTACAATTAAGCTTATAGTTCTCTTTTCATAATGGCATATTTAGAGCTACCATTGTATATATGAAGGTTTCTTGTTTGATTGCTTTCCCCTGTGTGCATGGCTTTTTATTGATCAATATTGAATTTCAGCTGCTCCTTGCTGGGCACTGTGAGAAGGCAGAACAATGGCCTGTGGCATCCTCAGTTTTGATACTCTCCATCAGCAGAAAGCTTTCCATTCATCTCTTTTCCGTCATGCAGAAACATGTTAAAGAGCAATCATTCTAGCCTCTCATTTCATTGCAAAACTAGATAATTTCTTCTGACTGTTTTCTAACTTTTAAATGTGCTCTCAGTTTTGGAGAGTGCAGTTTCTTTTGTCCTGTGACAGCTTAGTTTCTTTTACAACCATTGGCAAGATCTTTGTCACACCCTTCAGTGTGTTTCAGGGGCAGAAAATGCAGCTGGTGCAGAGCAAAGCTATGGAATTAATGAAGAGATACAAATGCTCATAACACTATAGTGGGGGTCAAAATACCCTAGGATCATGTTAAAAGATGAAAGTATTAAAATTAAATATACCTTCTTATTGAAAAAACCTTGTAAAAGCAATTACTTAATCTGAAAGAAGCTGTGCTGAAAATTGAAACATGATTTAGACTAGAAATAGAGTGCAATATTTTTAAATGTCTAAGGAAATCAATCATTCAAACAAATAACCAGCAGCAGTGGATTCTATAAAAGTATCTTTCCATTAAAATTATTCTTGCAAGTTCTGTGTTTTCTATTATGAAGAAAATTAGATTAGTCTGTTCTAATGGTCTTTTATGAGTTGAAGCTAGAGTCTACTTAATGATGTGCTGCTTTATTAATTCCTCTTTTGGTCCAGTTGGAAAATGTACTGGAAAATGTACTAACAATCCACTGTTGTACCAGTGCAGGCTGGAAATCTTACACAGATACTAGTTAATTAAAAATAGCAGTTAATAGTTTCTCTCTCTAATCTCAGCTGAACAAATGTGCTCTGTTAATAAGCATTCCCACTGTGGTATTTACAAACACTGTGCCACTCTGTCACAGGCTGTTCTTCTATGAAGACTTGGGCTTAAAATATTTATCTGCTACCAAATCTCCTCCTGCATCCTTTGCCCAGATAACCTGTGCAGCTCAGGCAAAGCTAGCAGGTAGCCACTTCCTGATGGAAATTTCAAGCTAAAGTGCCATATCCATTCCATATCCATCCAGAGATCCTCTGATGGATATGGAATACAACAGCTGCTTAAAGGAGCAATAGATGTCTGCTCTCATCTCCCTGAGTGATGCTGATATAATGCCTTTCTTCTCAAATTGCTATGAGGGTCTCCCAAGTGGCCAAGGCAGCCAGCAGAGGCAATGAGAGGGTTTACTGCTTTCAGCCTGCCCATTAGACAATTATCTCTGTCTGATATACTGTTCCACAATCATCTCAGCTGACAGACAGAAGTCTGTTCAATGCTCTATCAATTTGTGTAATATTTCTTCCTGTAATCAAATGTCATATTTCTGATCTAGCCAATTTGGGCTTATACACCAACCACTGGCTCCAGCTTTTCCATGAGCCCTGTGATCTCAGTGCGTACAGAGATTGTCCTTGCTCCGAGCTCCACAAAAAAAGAGAAAATGTATTTATTTAGAAGGCATTGGCTACATTTTTTACCTTAGATATGTGCCCTAGCACATCTCAAGTGATGCCTGTAATCTGTAGTTTGCTGCCTACACCGCTGACAGTTTAGAGATCAAATAACGACGTGTGAGAGGTGCGCTGATCACTGCAGGCCTGCTTATCTCACATTGCCAGGGATGTGCAGCAGACTCACAGGCATCCAGCACCACTCAGCAGCTCATTAATCAGCAGCCTGCTGCTCTCTTGTCTCTGCTATTCCACACTGTCAGGAGCTGTGTTTCCATGAGAGCTCTCAGTGAAGTTGTTCCTAGGAACGATACAAATACCTGTCTGGCTCCTTTCCTGACTGCAGAATGTGCTCATTGACAAGAGCCCACACAGAGCTCTCTGGATAAATGGATGTCACTTCCCTGAAAACAACAACAACAAAAAACTGTACACAGAAAAGAACATAAATAGATCCCTCTCACCAGTTCACTTGGAGTTCAGCATGATCGCTCCAAAAGAAGGCAACAAAACACAGAGGGGCATTTCCAATGTTTCCTAAGATATGCTTTTTTTCCACCTCTTTTTCCCAACAAGAAGAAAAAGAATTAATACTTATATTTAGGGAAAAAAGTAAGCAGTCCGAAACCTAGTTAAACAGAGAGACCAGAAAATTTTCTTCTAAATTGGGCAATAATGAAAGTGTAGTTCTCATAACCTAGCTTTGAAAAATAGGTGAGTTACCTGCTGGCTGTTTGGGGAGCACTGTCTGGGACTAGCTTCTGCAGCCTGCAACCTGGGAAGAAAAAAATGAGGAGTGGGAGACTTTGCCAAGAATGTATTTGGGGCAATAAATATGGGACTACAAAGAAAACACTCATGCAAAAAGAGGCTGGGTAAGTGTGATTTGCTGGGCAAAGACTTAGTTATGATCCAAGGATTGAACCTGTTGTGTTTATGGAAAACATTGTTCTCCACGAGGACTTTTTATTAGTGAAGTATAGGCGCAATGCTGACCTGAATTATGAACCAGGAATTCTAGCTGAATGCAAGGAGTAAGATCAGACAGACCATAAGCAGAGAATAGGAGTCTCTTATTAAAGTTTCTCTCCTAAATTCCCTTTGGACATCTTATATTTGGGCATTTCCTGCTGTGATTTGCTATTCTTTAAAGAGTTATTTAACAAAAACCCCAAAACATTTGTTTCTATAGAAAGCATCCAGAACAGTCCTTGTCCATACCTTTGAGAATGCTCATACTGTGGGGTTATATATCAGGGTACAAACTAACCCAAGAGCTCTGGAAAAACCCCAGATTATGGTGAGAATGAAAAATTGCAGAATGAAGAGTTTGTCAACCACAATGCAGGACCCTCCTGAGAATGTAGGTTTGCCCCCAAAGAGCAGCACAGGCGCCAGCTACATTACTTTCAGGAAAACAGCTATCCCACATGGAATACCTGAGCTGCTGTTAACTCTTCATTCTGATAAATTCTCAAGGGAAAGGCTTTCCATGATACCCAGTTCATTTGTGTGCACCAGACATTGTGCCATGGTGTGATTTGCAGAAATTAATCTCACTGTGGAAAGCCTCTGGTGTACTTCAAAAGAGAGAAGATGTAGGATGTGGTGGGATGATGGAACAGTTGAGAAGATGTAGGAATTTCACTGTGAAAACTATTATTGACCAAGCAATGTGACAGGCAGCCATACTCGACATGCTGTTTCTTTTTTTTTAAACAGCACCCATCTATCTTGCACACTTGATTACATATTTCAGTTAGGAAAAAAAGATACCTTCTATTTTAGAGCTGGAATAAAAGCCATTATTATCTTGCCTTGCAAAATCTACCAGTGGATATATGAAAATATTTCAGCAGGTGACAGTTCATTTGTTAAACGTGGCACAGACAGGATGGGATCCAAAGGAAATCAATTATTCACTCCGATAATTTTCTTATGTATTATTTTTAGGACATCTGTGCTCAGAAATCAATTTAAGTCAAAAGTTTGCCATTTCAGATACTGCAAAGTAGTAGAAATAACAAGCAAAAAAAAGAAAATAAAAGGCAGACAAACTTTTAGGATTCTTGTATGTCATGTAAGCTTTCAGACTGGTGATGGAAAACACTGGATTAAATCCCAGAATAAATGGACAGAACTAGTAACTCTTATTTGAATTTGGCTAATAGATTATGTTTTTTGTTTCACAATTACTATCTTATTGTTTTTCTAAGACACTTTAATCTTATTCTTTCACTTCTTAGTTTAGGTCATTGGCAGCTTTATCATTCTGTGCCTGCTGACGTAATAAGAATTAACACTATCATTGAATGCTCGATGTTAAATTAACAACGTTTCCAATGTACTCCTGCAGGAAACACCAGCAAAGTATCACAATCTGATTACCCAGCTAATTGTTTCCTTCTCATTTGTCCTTTTGACTAGTGACCAAAGTACTTTTTTGACTGTTTATCTTGCATTTCCTATAAATGAATGAGTAGCCTCAGTACTTTCTTTGCTCTTTGGTCAATAACAACGAGACACGCAAAGCCCAGCAGATAATCCTGGGCATTTGCCTACATCCACAAAGACTCCTCCAAAAATCCTGAGAGCCATTTCCAAGCCTGTGCCTTGCAACTCTGTCCTCCTGGCAGGAAAACTTCTCCTCAATTCTAAATTCTTACAATCTTTCCACAGTTATGTATGCACACACAGAACACACAAAAAAGAGCATATGCTTTCTCTAAAATTGCATCTATAGTACCTCTGAGATTTTCAGTGATAACTAGATGCTCTTTTCAGACTGAAGTCCAGCCACCACAAATCTCAATTATGGGGGAAATGAGGGAAGGAGTTTAAGCAGCTCCTCACACTGGTTATTATTATCTGGAGAGTGCAAATTCCATGTTAGGGAAAGGAGCCACAAGGAAGGGACAAGCAGTGATGCAGTTGAGGGAAGGAGAAATTCACCTACTTCCCAGCTCTGGGGGGTGTATCACCTTTATCCTCTCTAATCTGCTCTGCCAGATTGGCTAATTTAGTTTTCCTGCTTTTGGGAGATGGAAGAGGCCACTCAAATTCATTATGGATTGCTGAAACAGAACATTTATTTTTTTTACGAGTTTCTCAAAAGCTTGTAATTCCAAGAGGAAATTTTAAACTAAGATTTTAGTCAGTCCTGAGTATTATTGTCCAAAATGTGAACTAATGGCTAAATTTGGAACACACCTCTACAAAGGACATCAGTTTGTCTGATGAGAGGGAAACAAGAACCTTGATTTCCCTTGGTAGCACCCCAAAGTGTGAATGCACTGCCACTGGGAGGTCTCTATCTCTGTGATCAAGCTCTGCAACACCTTTGACGTGATTATCATTGGTAAATATTGGTCAGGTAACATTTGGCAAGGCAGTTGTCTGATTTTAACATGGTACACAAAACTCAGCATAGACATGTACAAGATATTTTCTCCAGATAGTGTTAAGCAAACAAAAGAATACTAAATAGAATTTTTTTTTAAGAGGTTGAACTCGTTGAGTAAAGTGATGCAGCCGTGTCATGGCACGTATGCTTCCAACAAAAAAACCTCAAATGCCTTAAAAAGGCAGAAGATTGCAGAGCATCCCAAATTATCATCCCATGACTCTTAGTGCAATGTGTTAGAACAGAATATGAAGTTTAGGCAGCAGAATGCTATTTTCAGCAGGCTTGATCAAAAGTCATGAAGCTTCATTTCAACACAAAACATCATCTGTCAGTTCAGAAAAGAGAATGAATGATAATCTTTGTTTAAAAACTGCCAAGGAATGATTCAACACTCATCAACTCCCTCCATTCTCATTAGCAAAATCTAAATATCCAATTTAGCAACCTTTCACTTTTCCTTTTTAGATGATGGTGTGTTACCAAATTCATTTCATAGAGAATAATTGGTAATAATACTCCTCTTCTTTCTGTGAAATGCTGAGATGTTTCATAAAATAATTTCCATCTCATCTGGAGCATTTTCCCTTCTGCAGTACCTGTGAATCAGCCCAATTGTCTGCTCTTTTGAGAAATCATTACTCTCTAGTGCAAACCATCTCTTAGATGCTTTCATTACTTCTGAAAGCCTTACCTCCTGATGGATGGAGTGTAATTGAGCACAGATGCTATTTGCCATGAATAGGCAATCCAAACTTCCAAACAATTGCACAGCATTGAGCTCCTCCAAGTGCACAAATAAACCTCTCATCAGTTTTAATTTTTATCCACTGGACTTGAAAATTGTAGCCACACGAAAAAATTACCTGAATTATAAAAGCAGAGAAAGCACTGAATGTCCTGAAACTGCAAAGATGTGTTGATCTTACCTGCTTTGAAAAGTCTCCTGCAGAATTCCTTGGGGTTTGGAATGTTTCTGTAAGGTACAGAAACAAGATCCACTTTGTGTACACTTGGCATGAGTTGTCCAAACAGAAACTAATTAAAATTTTGACATTTCAGAGTAGTAGCTGGTATTTAAACAGAAATATTTCCAGAGATCATTGCACTTGATATTGAACAATGCAATTACTGACATCAGAAATATGTCATTTCCATTGTGCAGATTAGTGTGTTCAGAGCGATGCACGGGGCATATCAGCAGCACTAAAGAGCAAAGGAAAAACCAAACCACATTCAAAAATTCTGTAAATATCAAATGCATTCAAAAGCATGACCTTTTATGGACATCCAATAGTTTGGATACTTATTCTAAGTTTATCTGAAACAACAAGAAATCAAATTTGGAAGGAAGCAACCCTGAGGGCAGGATTCTTCTTGGCATTTCAGTTTTTTCTTCTCCTAGATAACTGAGAGTGCTCTCTGATTAATTTGCATCCCACCAGAAATTTCCTGCATTTTTCACTTGAGGAAGGAGCCTCAAAGAACTTAATGTTTAGGTTTCTAACTCTGCTGTTTTGAGCATTCTTGAAAGGAATTACTTGTGGTAAATATGTCTTTCATTGAAGTCAATGGATTTGTGTAGATATTATACAAAGTCTCACAGGTGAAGCACCCCTTGCATGTGCCTCCTCTAGGAACAATCATACAGGAAAAAAAAAAAAAGAAAATTACCTAGCACAACTAAACAATGCCTGTGCATTCAGAATAAGAGTTTTTAGATTTTTTTTTTTTGCCTTTGCTATTTCTCTTTTGGAAAGGGAAAGAAGAAAAATGTAACTGGCAAGGCTGTCTATAAATCTCTTTAAAGAAGTATGGCAACATTTGGAATACATATGCTTTGCAGTTTTAATGTATTCTGCATATTTTACATACAGGCAAACAACTTTTTCTAAACATAATATTGGATGCAAAGCTAGACTTCTGTAAACTTCTGAAACTACCATTTTTTGTCACATTCTTTGTCCTTTTTAAAGAATTGATGAGTGAAAGAAAATTAATACACAACAAAACAACAGTACTTTATCAGGTAAGAAATATAACTGTGCTAATAACTGTGCTTCTATGTCTCCACAAACTCAACACCTGCTCTTAGATTCTTACTTTAGATAATTTCTGCAACCCTTCCCCTTATCCATTTTGATGTGACAAACATTTGACAGTGTGTGACTGTCCTCTAGCTATCAGTCAAAAGTCTCCTTCCTCAGGAGACTGACAGCACATCACATCACTGCAAAGCAATCGGTCTGGTCAGTTAAGTATTTTCTCAGGGATTTTTTCAGGAAATCCTATCAGAACCATGCATGCAAAACTGTCTGTTAAGGCAGGCAGTTATTCATGTTTAGGGAAAAAAAAAGACAAAACCTCAATTACTGAATGCTGCCGTACAGTGCAATAACATTTTAACCAAGCACATTTGTCATGCAACAGTTTAATATTTAGATATGGTGGTGAGCACCTTTCTCAGTGGAGATTTATTTCATTCCAAGTTCATCTCCAAACACCATACTTGGATTTTCACACTTTGATAAATCTGTTTGGTCTGACTTTATCCCACTTGAGTCTTGGATTTCCATACTTTGATAAATCTGTTAGGTCTGACTTTATTCCAGCTGAGTTTAAGCATGAGTGATATGTCACAATTGAGGAGCTCTGGTTCCTCCCTAATCAGAGTACCAAAGGCAGCAGAGATGCTGAGAGGGTTCAGTCATCTCTGGAAGTACCTGTTCTTTAAACAGGTTCTTTTTAAATTGTTCTTTAAAACACCTTGGAGTTAACCAGAGTGATTGTGGCCTCTTAGCAATCATGTATCTCAGCACCAGCATTAAAAGTCATTTCCAAATTTTCCTATGTGGAGTGACAATCTTTTATTGCCACAAATCTTACATACTGTCACATTTTTTGGAAGTGTAGGGATGCTGCTTTGTGGGTCACACAAGCTCTTGGGGTCAGATTTTTAAAGGCAGAGATACATGTTTGAGTTTTAAGACTCCCTTATCTTCCTGTAACACTTCCTTTAGCAACAGAAGGTAAGAACTCAGGCACCTCTTTGCATCTGTAAACAGAATTAGAAGTGCTGCAGAGGCCTCAAAGCAGAATGATTAACAGCAAGCACTGAATGACTTAAGATTTGCACCCCCATAGTAAGAACAGCTCAAAGGAATGAAAATACAGAAGCATAATGGAACAGGCCCTGGTTCCTAATGTGTGCTTCTGTCACAGGAGAGTTAACATCTAATCAGTTATTTAAATTAAAATGTCTCAGCATCAAATATAACTAAATGCCTCAAGCAAGGGTATTTAGCCAGAAAATGCTAAAACACACATCAAAGAATATTTCAAGCTAAAGGGTATGAACTCAAGGCCCTAAAGGTGAAAAAAAGCTCTGAGTATTTTAGGTTTCAAAGCTGAAATTCACAGAGGAATTGATACATGCCAGATGCTAAAGGGGTGTAAGGTTGGCTCTTGCCTGTAGCAGAGGAATGATGGATACAGGTACAGAAATTTCAGCTGCTGTGTGATTAGGATACATGTGGAAAGCAATAGGGGGATAAATTGAGAAGAATTTGTAAATTCAGGACTGATTTACTGATTAAGTCATCTCTTCCCTCTCACTAACACCCCAAAAGCAGAAAAAAAACAGTCTTTAGCAAAAATACAAACCCACTAGGAATTTTTGATCTCAGCTCCTTACAAAGCACATATTCAAGAACTCCTCTGTGTGTATTCAGCTCTTCTAAAGGAGACCTGAGGGCATAACGTGAATATCAGGGATTGTATGGAGAATAAGATCTAGCTAAAAGCTAAAACCCCTGAAATCATAATTGTTTATGAGGAAACTGATTGAGATAAGCAGTCCAGAAAGAGACAACTTTGTTTTACCTGTGCAAATTTACTGCATACCAGCAAGCTAGGTTGGAGAAGAAGTGAAGGAAATGGAGAGCTGTAAGGAAAGGGCTGTGTTATCACTAGGCTGTCATTAACCTCTGGGGTTTTTTACACAGCCATGGAAATCATCCCTCTCCAGGCTGTTGCAGTGAGGACTGACAATGATCTCAACGGACTGACAATTGTCTCATCTCAGAAGTGATGCTGAATATCTGCCATCACAAGGGGCGGGACTGGGAAAACAGAAGGCAGGTAGGACTCAGTGTCAGAACACAGAGGGTGCTCCTTCAGGATTAAAGAACAGAGTCAGGCTACAGGACCAAGGGAAAGAGGAAACTTCTTTCCATAAAAGACAAGCTCATGGCATCTGAATGAATCTCAATCATGTGGAACACAGTTTGGCACACATAAATCTGGGAAAAACATGAATTGTCTCGTTCATCCTGTGTAGCTGGGAGAGTTTTTGTAGCATAACATGAATAACAGCAAAAAAAATGGGTATGTTTTCACCTTTCTATCTTCTTTTCTGTCTCAAAGGCAGCAGCATGTGCTGTGAGCTCCTGGGGCGAGGGCGAGAGCACCAGAGCAGAGCTGTGACACCAACAGGGGCTGCGGGGCACTGCAGTCATCTTTAACTCCAGACAAGATGAGTTATCTGCACTTCAGCCACATGGCTTTGTGTGCATGAAAGCCACAGCTGATAAGTACAGAGAGCTGGAGAAAGCAGCATGTGCAGTGTTAGATATGGCAGCCTGTAATCCTGGTGACCCTCTGTTCTCATGAATGCCTGAATTTTGCCATGAGATAGACTCTGCATGTCTCTATTAGTGGCAGCAAAATATTCCAGGGCCTTAGGAGGACACAGAAAGGGCTTGACAACCAACAAATCTCCAACTGAGATTGGAGATTGGTTTGGAATCTTTGACAAACAGAGATCTCAGACAAATCTTTCTTAAATATGCTCTTCTGGAGGATCAGTCACAGGCAGTATCCAGACTCTAAAGCTCCCCTGAAACAAGAATGGAACAATCCTTTTTCCATCCAGATCCTACATTTTTTAAAAGTGAGGTGAATAAACAGTTAAAAACAGTCTGGGAAGGTCAATTCCTTTTTTAGATGATGTCTAACTCCATGAGCTCTGACAAGAGCAGACCTTCACCAGTTTTGAGAGGAAAGGATGACAAGAATTTATTCAGATTTAATCTTAAACCAAGATGGAGAGAGAACTGTAAAATAAGCTTTTCACAATCAGTCTGTGTATATCACTTCAATGCAAGAGTTGAGCCAAAAGAACCTGACCTGCATCAGTTGTTTCATGAGCTATCTGCTCTCTCCAGCAGACTGTGCATCATTCTGGGGGAAACTGGACCCTTGTTATTCAAAGAGCATTACACTAATGTTTGAACTCTAAGGAAACATCAGGATGGGGTTTGCTTATGAAGTGACAGGGAGTTCAAGAGTCCCTTACTTTTACTAATGATGTTCTGAAGGAAGTCAGGAGGATTTCAGCCTTCTTGCAGCACCAGACACCAGGAGAAGCTACAGAACTGAGAGACGCGGAGAATAAAAGGTAATAGAAAAGAAAGCAACCCTTGCCATCTGAAATTTAAAAGAAAATCCTTATATTTTTCTTCACAAACTAGGAATAAAGACAGGGGTCAACAGAGAGTCACCCAGTTGCCCAAAGAGATAAGGGATAGAGCTGCTTTCTTCCCTGACTCTTGTTTCCTGGCTGTTTTGTGGAACTTTCCCTTCATCCTCTTTGTTGTATGATTAATATAAAGCTGCATGTTTCTTGCAGTAACTAAGTAGATTAGTTTCTTGTGAACAGAACAGCTGCTTTAAAAAGGCCCTGTATCACTCCTGAAAACAGGAGTTAGGCACCTAAGTAACTTCCTAATCTCTGTTGAAAATTTCACCCTTAGCATACCACACGCTTCTCTTCCCCATCTGCAGACTGGAGATAAGAGCTTTTGAATGTGGCTGCTGCTGTCATCTTGGGAATAAGAGAGGTAAAGGGAAAAAAAACCACCCTCAGCAGCAGTGAGCACTCAAGCTGCTATAATGGCAGGGCTGCACTGATAGCATCCTCCTTCTACACTGTGGAGAAATGTTACTGCTCATCTTATCAACTCAAGTACACTGATTCTCAGCAGTGCACAGTTTGACCTCCCGTGGCTTGTTTGAACCTTATGAAAACCTATATATCAAATCATACAAATTAACTGGAG
>NW_005054501.1:164847-190713 GCF_000277835.1 Geospiza fortis | reverse complement strand
TATCAGGCTTCCTGTATGCCAATGAAAATGAGAATTTACTTAAATGGAGAAACAGGCGACCCTGTATTCTACAGGACAGTCTAAGAAAGACTTGAGGTCCAAGTTCAGTTTCCCTGCTAAGCAGAGCTGATGCTGAGTGCTGTGTTTACCTTTCAACCTGCCTCTATCTGTGCAAAGGAAAACAAAACCAGCAGGCTAAAGTTTTTAAGCAGGAGTTTCTTTCATGTGCTGAATGAAACCCTGAGTCCACTCTAATTTGGACTTTAAACTACTGTAAACTTTACAGACTACTGTAAAGGTCTAATAACACTTAGAACTTATGAGCATTTTCTAATCAGTTGTGGTTATCCCCAATCTATGCTGAATGATTTCTTTTGTCTGCTGCTAGTGAAAACTGAACCTCAGAGGCCTGGAGGTCTCAATACCTGAACTGTGAGGTGAGCCTCGTGGTCTTGTGTTGATGCACAAACAAAACATTTTATTGTGAAATCTGAAAAAAACCACTTGGCTTTGTAAATTTCTAATTGTATTCCTTAATCCTTTTTTGTTAAAACCAAAATAATTTAAAATGCCACTTCCTTTTAAATTAAATTTTAATGGGCTTTGTGAAGCAAGAAAAATAAGAGCGCCATGGTGTTTCATGTCTAACACTGGACCTACTGGATGAGAACCGCCACTGGATTGGGAGAATTTGGCACCTGTTCTTTGCTCTCAATTTCACACCACCTCAGTTAAAAGTTGTGTCCCCAGGTCCTCTAGTTGTAAAAAAGACTTTCTGCATCTGTGCTGTGGTGCCAATAATGAAACCCCTGTTTATGAGGGAAAGCTTTTTTTTCTTGATATTTATCTGAAATGTAAATGACCAGCAGATGGATGACTCCATCACCCATGGCATCCCCTCAGATTTTGCTCCTTTATCTTGCTTTGGAGAAGGCAACTCTGTTGTCTACCCAGCACTTTCTTTATGGAAGTGCTGTGGAACTTTCCCTTCATTCATGCACATGCTGTCTACATAGCACTTTCTTTTTACAACTCCCATGAGGGTGATGCCTCAGGTTTTAGCTTTTGTACTTTTCAGATTCCTTACTGCTTTAGTGAGTAGGTCAGCCTTCTCAAGGCATCTAGGGCACCAGTTGCAGCAAGCATCAAGCTGAGGATACTTAAAGTGCTTGCATCCTGGTCAGCCACACCACTGGCGACAACACCAAGCGCTGTGGTGAGGGCAGGAAACTCAAGCCCTGCAGGGAAGCAGCGCTGCCCCATCCTAATCAACCAAACCCAGGGGGAACCAGGCTCTCAGCAGCTGGAGGGCACTCCAGCCTGAAAGCCAGCAGAAGCAAAGGGATAATGCTGGGCTGATGAGCAGTTCCTAGGGAGCAGAGCAAGCAGAAACGCATGGAGCCACTCCACGTGAAGCGGTAGGAGCAGAGCAGCAGCCACATGAATGGGAGTTTGTTTGTTTCCTGTTTCTAAATGAAGACACAGAGACAGTAGCTTAGATCTGATCTTTTAAGCTCAAACTTTCAAGCTGAGCAAACCACAAGTCTCCAGATTTAGACCTGAGGAGCTCTGGAATTTTAGAACTCAGGTGTATGAACTCTAGTGACAGAAATCACGCACCATGGCTCATCTGGGTGAGTGTACACTTGCTACCTTCATTTGCCCATGGCTTAACAATTCCACTCCCTGTAATTCAGCAATGAATCAGAATTTATACCCCAGTGCCATTCCCTGGAGACAAACAGGCAAAGTCCACACATGCTGGGTTTGGCTGAGACAAAGTTCCTTTTGTTCACAGTAGTGTGGGGCTGTGGCTCGGCTTTGTACTGGGATTTATGAACAAAACCCAACCTAACCCAGCCCAAACCAGCCCACTGTATATTAGTTAAATGACACAAACATGGATACAGGACACATACAGAGATATGGAATAATACCTACCTGGGAATGAGAGGAAGCACTGCTGTTCAGACAGGGTATTCCCATCTCCTACTGCAGGAGAATATAAATGGTTATTCAATCAGTGCAAGGCCACATTCCATCTGTGAAGCCTCCCTGTATCCTTGTGGCAGTGAAGTTTGCACAGCTGGCAAATTAGAAAAAAAAAAAAGCCATTACAAGAGGCATTCTGGAAGTCTGGGAAACTCTGAACAGTATTAAAGACTAAATATTAATTATAACAAGTATCATTCAAACAACTTACAGGACTCTGAGGTGCTAATGAATTCTGTTAAGAGCAATAATCAGGTTAAAAATTAAACTACTGGATTATATATTAGGTATTAGGCAAGCTTGAGTTTGTTGAAGCTTTCTGTGTAATGAGGTTTTTTTTGCCTCTTGATAAAATAAATCTAATTTTACATATTTATTGTGACATCTGATTAAACTGCTTCATAGGAAGAACATTAAAGACACATTTTGGAACTCCTCAATGTCCAAGCTAATTTTAAAAAGAACATGAAGTACTCCTTTTGAATATTATTATTTTTAAACCATTTATTAGCAAAAAATACATTTTAAAAAATTAAAAGAGGAAAAAAAGAGAAGTGGTAGTTTATGCTTCATCTACAGTAAATTTATACATATTCATGTTAAGCCTTAAAGCCTGACTTCTTTTTTTTTTTTAATATATAGATTCTAAAGTCCTTAAATCTTTAATATTAGCAAGTCACAGAAAATCACAGATTTTCCTTTGGCTTGTGTGTCTGGCAGTGCTACTCAGAGAGGCTGTTAAACTATTTTGGGACACTTTTATTTAAACTGAAATGAAAACTGTAAGTGAAAATAAGAACTGTGAACAGTTGAGATGATGAGAAGAAGGATGAGATGATTTAGAAGAAGGAGGGGGAAAGAAAAAAAAACTTTCTATGTAAACACCAGGTAAGGACAATCCATGTCCCACTGTTGAACAAAACAAATGAAGGCTGAAAAGCATAAAGATGTAGAGTTTTAAGCCAGTAATAAACACACAGAATGTGACATGTTGAACTTGTATTACCTGAAGTAAAAGCAAAGAAAAAATGAGGAAAAAACACCAAAAAACATAACCCCATCCCCCCCAAAAAACCCAAACACTTCCCACCAAAATCTCAAGTTCTATCCTCCAATTAAAAATTTTAAAAACCTAATCTCAGTGTACAGTAAACACATAAATAATTTTCCATTCTAAATGTGGTTTTCTCTATTTCCATTGATCAGGTATCATTGATTCAAGGGTTTCCATTGATTCCAGGCATCATATGAAATACATAATTTCTTTTCTAACTCCAAGATAAAACAATTCTATTTGCCTTGTATCAAATAGCTAACAGAAATTTTGCCCTTGCTATCCACTTACGATTCTTCATGATTTGTGTCACAGATGATACAAACCTACATATCTGCAGGAGGAACTATAAAAAGTCCTTTGTTAAGTAAACACTATGAACATATCCTATGAGTAAACACTATGAACAAGTTCCTTGCTAAGTAAACACTATGAAATGGTCAATCTGTTTGATTGACTCACAATAAGTGATATGTTTTTGCATTGTAGGCATTGATTAGTCACTTGAAGTGTTGGGAGTTTTTTCAGTTTTCATCCCTTAGGGAAAAAAAAAAAAAAGTACTCCATTTGCAATCTTCCAATTTTCCACAAAGAATCTTGCTCTTTGCATAAAGCAGTTTCTAGCAATTGTCATGTCTGGAGCAGCAGCTTTCCATTTTTACCTTTCATTAACTGAAGCTTTGGAGAAAGTAAAGCATTATTCTATTTTTTTTTTCAGTTTAATATTTATGGATATGAAATGCTGGGTTTACTGCTCAGAAAATGAACACATTAAAATACAGATAGTGGCATGTGCATAAAACCACATAATTTTGCACGAGCCATGAAAATCTTTTGTCAAATGAGTTTCAGAAAAAATCTAAAAGCAAAAAAGCCTAAATGAAATATGACCAAAAGATTAAATTGTGAAAAATTATATGTATCCTACTATAAATATAATTATATATGCAACTGTAAGTTATTTGAGCATCCAAACCAGAAAAAACTCCTGAATATGTTTTCTAGTGGCAGAACATCTGTACTGACATGCAGAACTCAAGCCTTGGGTTGACTTCCTTTGTTCCCACTGGCTGTAACAGCAGGCAAATTTTCTTGTAGCCCCCTCCCAGAATGTCACCTCATATATAAAATCAAATGTTACTCGAAACAAAGTCTGCAGTGGCAAGACTCAATACTAAAACATTAATGATAATTGTAATGATGCAAATACCAAAAGACTGGGTGCAGTTTTTTTATTTCTGATTTCCCCATGTACTTATAAAATATATTTAAACAACTATTAGGCGATCTCAGCAAAATAGCCTGTGGATCAGAAGGTTCCCCCAGCTGCTGCTGCTGCCAGTGCCCTGTGGAGCAGCCAGGCACAGCATCTCCCTTGCCATGGAGGAGAGGGAGGAGATGTGGGAAGCACGGCCAAACCTGCCGTGTTCAGAGCTGGAATGCATTGAGATGTGCTTGGCGCTAATTCTTCCATAGCTCTGGGTCATTGCCTGCTCATTTCCACCTCCTTCAGAGTGCGGTTGAGCAGCTCTGCTGCACACCATGACCATATGGAAGCATCACTCTACCCCCCACTTCTCCCAGCCTTCCTGATAGAGTGAGGAAATTGCTTGACATTTGTATTCCAGCTCAGGTTCGTTAAAACAGAGAGGGTGATGGTGGACAGCTGCTGGAAACAAAGGTTGATCCTTCCTCACTGACATTTGTCCTGGCAAACTCTCTGCACCAAAGATAAATCACACATCAATACACTTTAATTCCCTTCCCCTTCCTGAGGAGGAGTCACCCACAAACTTCCCAAGGCGGATTCTTTATCCTGGAAGTCTATTATGAGCATTTTTTGTTTGTCCTTACAAAGCATTTTACAAGGTGGAAAACAATTACCTATAAAGTAAGCGAAGCCTCAGGAAAACCAACCTCCATAACTTCTCCAATATACCACTCCAAATGAACTTTGGATATTTTCAAGCATCTCTTCACAGAATCCCTAACCTGCCCTGGCAATACAATGGCAAGAGGAAATTTACCTGAAACATTCTCTTAAAGAGCAGGGAAAAAGAAATGGGTTTCAAGTGACAATCAAGAGAGCTGCAGAGTTCCCTGTTCTTTGTCATTTCTACAGTCAGATCCTTGAGGGTTTTTCTTTTTTTTCCTGTACAATTTGATTTATTCATTCTATTTCTGTGTGACATGTTTCTACAAGCCTCATTACACGGCTGTGGAGAAAATACTGCAGATGAATTTTTGTTATCTGAAAAATGAGAATGCTTCCCATGCTAAATGGTTCAAGGTTTGTTAGGTAGGGAAGTCATTATGTAAAAAGAACTCTCTTGCAAGAAACTCCAGCTTTTTAACACCAGGCTCTTGAACTTCTACAGCTAATGAAGGATTCTACATAATGATACTGGACCTGCACATTCTTTTGGTAAAATATAAATAAGCAAGGAAAGGATATGTAAGGAAATTTTCCTTGAAACAGAAATGCAGAAAATTAATTGAATTATTTGACCATTGAATTTCTTATATTTTTTTTTCTTCCTCAAAGGATTGTCTTAAAATTAAATCTTTAATGCTGACTGAAGTAAGCATGATTATAGTTTTATAATCCAGAGTGCTCTTGTACGTCTGTTTTGAAGTGCTTCTGAAGGCCAGACCCCAGGTGAAGTTTACACTGTAGGACTTAGATGTCCACATGTTATTTCAGAGGTGCATTTTGAGATCCTTGCAGCCAGCCTTTGTATCTGAGGAAATGAATAAAATTAATTTCTAACTTCTTTTTTGACAGAATTTTGATTAATTCTGAAAGCAATTAGTCAAATTGAGCTTAGTAAAGCTTAGCAAGCTGAGCACAGAAAGCACCACACATATCTATTTAAATAGATATATATATTATACTAAGAACAGCACAAAATGTCTTTCCTACACCTGAGGGGGAACGATTCAGAGGATGCCACATTTTGGTGCTGTGGTGTGAGCAGGTGTCCCTGTGTCTGTCCCACAGGTGTATTACCCCAACCTGGGCTGGATGTGTGTGGATGCCACCGACCCAGAAAAGGGCAACTGGCTGCGCTACATCAACTGGGCACGCTCGGGGAAGGAGCAGAACCTCTTCCCTCTGGAGATCAACAGGACCATTTACTACAAGAGTTTAAAGGTATCACTGCCTGAACAGCTGCTGCTTTGTTTGTTGTCTTTTATTATTAATACTTTTTATTCTGCTTTATTAAAAAGTTTTTTCTTACAGTTTATATATATATTATATATATATTTAAATATTCTCAGCATCTAGGACTCCAACACACTAATACAGGCACAGAGATCTGCTTCTATCCCTGCAGTGCCAGTGCATGTGCACACACACATGAACACCTGCCTCAAGCCTGTTAACTATTGGCCATTTTAAGCCAGTTCCTTCCTAATTAGGCTCTATATGTAACAGAAACAGATTAAAAATTTTCTTTCCAGGAGCAAAGCTAGAAAAACCTCTCAAACTTACAAATGTGCCTCACTGCCAGCCCTTGAGCTGGAGTTGTCAGTACTGAGGGAGAAGGAGGACTGGAGTCCTGTCTTGCTTTTTTTTCCATGTTACACCTGCTAATTTGGAGAAGTCCTGGATATTTTGGGGTTTATTTAGCTTTATTTTATTGCTTCCTGTATTAACAGAGACAAGTGTTTTAGTTAAATAAATGTACATGTGGAAGAAGTTTATCTGAGGACTGCATGCATTATTCTGTTATATGTGCACATACCAGTTTCATTAGAACCTACATTCATACTGCAACAAGCTATTGCTGGTTTTATTCTGCCTTTGCCTAGTGAGTAGACGTTCTATTAAAATGTTCTTTTTTCCCATTCTGCAGATGTGACCTTGGTTGTGTTTAACGACTGAGATCCTGCAGGTTAAGTAAAGCCTTTCATTTCAAAGCACCATGTGAAATCTCCTTACCTACAAGGAGAAAATGTTCAATATTCCTGTATGATATAAATAACCTCACATCCACGCTTTGTGAGACGTTTGCAGAGCTGAAGTTAGTCAAAATCCTGTATTCAGCGCTCCCCTCAGCCTTTCTGAATCAGAGAGAATGAAAGAGAGATACACCCAGAGAGCCAAAGCAGTACATCAGAAATCTGTGCTAGAAATCTGTCTCCAGGACTGCAGGCTTTGCTGCAAACAGCACAGCAGTCAGCAGCTTGGGCAGCCAAAAGAGCAAGCAAGGTCACTCAAGGAGCTAACACCACAGACCAAAAAGCTGCTAGAAAAAGACAGGAATTGTAGCAAGGACATTTAAATAACACAGAGGTCACAGTGTACACTGCTGCACAGCCCCAGGACTGCCACTCCATCAGGCTTAGTTTAGTCAATAGCCAAGGAGTTCAAGAGACTGGAGGACTTGCTTCTTTGCAGATGGAACAGAAGCTGCCCATTCATCTGAATGTTAAAAAGTTGAGTTTTATTTCACATTGTTACATGGTGGCCAGCAGGCCATGATCTTAGCCACCACAGTAAAAAAACAAAACAAAACAAAACAAAAACAAAAACATTTTTTTCTCATGTCATCTTTATCTTGTTCATAAAAGCAGTGCCTCCTTTGAGAGTGACTTGTGTTTGGACTTGGGAGAAAATGAACAAATGTTTCCCCCACAGAGGAGTAGCGGAATGTGAGATGCAGTGGCAAAGTTCTTTGCAGAGGTTTTACTGGGTGTTTTGCTTCCTTTTCTTCCCTTGGTGGTACCAAGAGAGCTGGGAGCTCTCCCAGTCACAAGAGATGAATGTAGGCAATGCAACAGATGTGCTTCCTGAAGAACTGCGTGTTTGCCTGTTTTGCTGAGGGAATTTGATCTCAAAAATCCCATGGAACTCCATCAGCAAGGACCTGCTCCCTGCTGATGCTGTACAGAGAACACCAGCTCATCAGCACTTCATCCATCTTAGATGCCTTGTGAGATGTTTGAGACTCAGTAGCTGGAATTAACTTGTTAAAAATGTGGGTTTATTGGATAAAAGAGCTGATTTGAAAGCTCTGTATGATTGATTCTGCCAAGGCAGTAATTGTGTTTATTACTCCTTTTTCATGTAGGATCTTAAATTCTCTTCCTTACTTGGAAATTACTTTTCCTGGAATTCATTCAGATACCGGATTCCTCCTTCCTATGAGGACAGAGTGACTGAACAGAGAAGTGGTCGTGAAACCACATTAAATAAAGAAGAAGATACTTCTAAGCTCTCAGTTGGTAAATGAGAGCTGTCTGATTTGACATGAACACTATTCTTTTTTTTCCTTATCAGGTGGTAATACCAAAAATCTTTATAATTTTTTTTCTCTTTAGTGTTCAAATAACCCCACAGACATCAGTGGAGAGAGAAGATCAGAAAAATGGACAAAAGCTGCAACAAAACCTAATTTTAATACTGAGGCTCATGACCATCACACTTTCAGTGAGTCTTTTCATGACCTCTAATAATCAAGTACTAATTGTCTAGATTTTTGTTAATGAAACAGGTGTGTAATGGTATAATCATATATTATCTGATACATTCGCTTGCTCTTCTTTCTCAGACATTGACAGACACACTGAGCTGACAGCTGCTGATAAACCTGTCTGTCAATTTGAATTAATCAAATTTTCACACAGATAACTGAAGACTTCCACACCACAAGGCTGATCAAAAGAATTTTCAAAACAAAAAACTAAATTATTTTATAATAATTCCAATGAATAAGCACAATCATGCAGCGATTTTTAAATTTTGATATTGTATTCTGATAATATTGTCATATTTTCTCTATTTACTGAGCATGCATGTTTCCTTAAATTATAACATCATGGTTTTAGTTTAGAGATACACACAAAAAAAAAAGAGCCAGGAAGAGACTGGGTTTTTTTCCAAATATTTTGGGAAAATATTTTCCCCTAGACTGAGAACCTGCAAAAAAAAAAATTAAAATACCTTTCATTCATAGCAAAAAAAAAATCTTATATTTCTCATGTCACCCATAAGAGACAATTTTTGCTCCGCAGTTTATATCTACTTCAAAGTGCTTTCTATCTGACAAATATTTCAGGCAAGTTTAGCTTCTGATTTCTGATCTGGCATTTTGAAATACTTAATTCAAATACTCACAAAACTCTGTCTGCAAAGAAAGAATCACTGGAACTGCAGGACCAGAGATGAAAATTTTATATAGCTTAAATACATTTTCAGATACTGGCCTACCAAGTGGAATTGGCAGAAGAAATGTTCAACCAGTTCTGAGATGCAATTTCTTTGCAACAGACCTAGAAGGTGAAGCTATTTTTATAAGCTGTAGCAGCTGAGCTGATATGGGGGATCCCTCCTGAGTGGCACTATGAGATCAGGACACAACTGGAAGACTACTGTGCCTTAGTTTTTATCCCAAAGTACCTCACTGTATAGCTCAATGCTGAGAAGTAGCTCAGAACCTTTTTCTGCCTCTGAAAAAGTGATCTTCCTTAGTACTTCCTTACACTTCCCATTCTTTAAGCTAATGACTGAAAAGCCAAATAATCTACTACAGACAAGTAATTTGGGCCTTTAGCATTTAGTGCTATTATTTTTTTCTTGAGATGCATTATCAAATCCTACAAGAGATTTTATTGCACGCATTCCATTACATCCTGGATGAATTTTGAAGCCTAATTTTGACACTAAAACAGAACAGAATACATGCCAATTGGCAGAAATAACACATTTAATTTCATGTAAAAGCTTTGTTCAGATATTACTTTTCTGTATGAGCAGATGTGATCTAGAAGATGCTGGTATATTTCATACATTTCACTGCTTGCTGGAAGTTTGACTAAACCTAATAAGGTTGCAGAGGGATATGATGCTTGCCTAGGGCTCCTGGGAATATTCCCCAGTGACCAAGAGAGCCATGGTCTCACCTGGCTGTGTGTGACAGGTAGGACAGTGCCACCAGGATTTGGGTACAGCTACACAAAATCAGGGTCTGCTGCTTCAAGGAGCCCAAAAATACAATCTGAAAGAAATGCCAACAAAAGTGCTCCGTAAAATGATCTTAAATGATCTTTGTGTGGGGGCTTTTTTGCCATTCAATTGGTGTGCAGGAAGCATCAGATGCCCATTTAAGGTTGATTGTCATCACCTGTCTTTATGTTAATTTTAAAATAATGATTTGAGCACAGTGAGTGTTGCCCTCAGGAGAGAGGAGGCTGGGGAGCACAGGAGAGTCAGGACCAGTGATAAAAAATTACAGGGTGCTATGACAGGGCTGCCTGAGAGTCTCTGCTTGGTCTCAGAAGAAAGTGATGTTACTCCAGAATGTGTCAGAAAATGAGCAGAGAATATAATAACATTATGGAGTTAACTGATGTTGAATCCAGGGAAACTCATGATGGAGAGCTGAGCTCTTCTCTTGATAAAAGCTTTTGTACAGGTTTTGCTCCACACTATAAGAAAAGGCAAAGATATAGGTAATTTCCTTGATTCAGCACAATAACTTGCCTATTTCCTCATTTCATTTTAGCAACAGATTCTCTCTTTCCCCACCAGAGCAATTCTTTCCCTCCAGCAGAGATAAAAACATGTAGCAAGCAAGTGTATACAAAACAGCAGTACACCAGCGAGGGTCTGAAGTGGAACAAATGAAAAAGATGCTTTCAGAGCTTAGCTGATTTAAGAGACACATGGTATGAAGAGCAGGCTTCAAAAGACAGGGGTTTGCTTTAGAAAAACATCGCACATCTCTGTGCTAGAGAGCCAGGTCTGGAGAATTTCAATCTCTAAAAGATCCAAACACCATAACTTGTCACAAGAAAGTTGGAGTTTGTTGCTTTGTTGGGGTTTTTTTGTTTGGGTTTGTTGTTTTTTTTTTTCCCTTCTTCACACAGCATCAATCATAATTCAAATGGAACTATTCAATATTTTCCACTGTCACTTTGCCAGGTTGGCTTAGAGACTTACCTTAGTTTTCAAATTAACTATTTCTGTAGCAGAAGTGAATGAATAAGAATGCAATAATGTCTTTATGTAGCTTATAAGTTGAAAAGAAAAATTGCAGCTTCGTTTTGACCTTTTTAATTTTTGCATTTGTACGCAAAGAAACAGTGAGGAGGTGTTAAACTATTGAAAAAATTCTTAGCTGAAACAGTTAAGAATCTGATTCCATAATTTTTTTCTTGTTCACTCATGCATATTTCACAGAATGATTTAATAGGAATGAAGTTTAGGTAAAAAGTAAATTTTGATTGTTCACCTGAAAGGCACCAGTTAATCTTCTGTAACTTAGTACATTGATGTCCTGATCCAAGAGGCCACTAACTGGGAAAGATTTTTGGCTCCCATATTTTTTCCATACATAACATGCACATTGCTTTTGGAAAACCCGTGGTTAAGCAGCATTAATTTCATTGAGAAGCAACAGGGAAAACAATCTCACCTGGGCTCACTCTCCTCTCCCCAGCAGGATTCTCACAGCTCAGACTCTCCCTCTGCCAGCACAGATTTTAAGCAAGAGCATGAGGTTATGGCTTATGTGGAGACGTAGTTTCAAATTTCAGGAGTAAAAGGTTCAAGTTGTTTACAAGATATTGATGCAAATAAAAATAGCAACCCTGAATAGCAGCACATACATTAGAGGCATTATTTTCTCTTGTTTTTTTTTAAATGTCCTGTTTCAGACAAGACCACCTCCAATCGTAAATAAGTTTATACAATATTTTTATACTCTCTCACTTGACCAGCACAAATTGAATAAACCAAATTTCTGTTCCACCCTCAGTCAATCTACAATTATTCCAGTATAAGCAAAACCTACCACAAGAATATTTTTGAGCATATGCACATTGTTAGTCTTGAATCAAACCAGAATCTTGTCAGAATACTTCATTCTGTATTTTATTCCTTCTAGGTCATGTTCAGAAACAAGAATTGGCTTGCAAACAAACATCAGAATCTGTATTGTGCATAGGTAAGATGATCTGGGGACCTGGATCTGTGGACATTTTTCAATAATTTGAAGTTAGAAATGTGCTTTAACTATCATATATTTTCTTTTCAGGCTGCACATGTTTTAAAAGTCCTGTAAAAGAAGATTACACAAAATGAAAAGAACTTTTCAGAAGAAGTCAACATTAAATTGTCCTCATATTTATTTTTAAAATGAGTTTAACTACCTTCTTCAGTAAAACATACCATAAATAACCCAATAACATAAATTAGCCATGTAAGTAAGGAAATTTGGCCCCTAAGGTTCAGTACCATTCCTGCAACTTTAGATTTGAGCAGCAAAGACACTGAGGCCAAAATGAAACACAATAATGAAGTATAACATGCATGAACAAAAATAGCTGTTTCAAAACTCAAATTTTAGCAGCTGAAGGGAAAATACGTCATTATAACATTTCTGCAAGTCTTTGGCACTTCTGAGAACAGCTCCAGAATTCTTTTCAGCCATTTCTGCAGCATTATCAAAGACATCTGGGCCAACTCAAGGCTACTCCTCATGTTTGCACCCAGTTGTAATGGCAGCACAACTGCAGGCAGATGCAGAAACCAAACCCTGCCCCTGGATTTTAAGACAAGATCACTGTGCAATTCTCATTGCACCAACACTTTGTCCATTCTGTATGGAAAATAGGTCAAACTGGGCCCTGAGGGGTCAAAAAGTTTAGCCCCTGTTCTCAAAGGAATCTGAATACGGGAATGACTTCCTCGCAGTTTTGTCTTTGCCTTTAGGGGATGTTTCACCACACACATGTGTTTATAGTTGCCTGGTTTTACCAACCTGCTTATTCTAGTGGAACATCAGGGAAAACAGCAGTTTAATTTAACATCTCTGTTTATCACAGACTTAGCTGTGTTACAAGACCTTTCCAATTTCAAACTGAGTGAAACAAATAAAACATAGGTGCCAGGTTCATTAGCATTTAATGAATAACAAATTAACTTGCCTGTGCTAGTAATCTGAACTTGTCTTACTCCTGAGTTTTTCAATTATGTTATCTTCTTTCATGCAAATTAAAGGACTACACAAGCACAATTAGATGTGGCAGCTACAAACAACTGGAAAAGAGCTCAACAAAATAAATTACAAAACTCTGCTTTATTCCAGCCGAGCGTGTATCAATTCAGATAACTGGCAGCTCTCCTCAGCTTTTATCTATTGCAACCCAGACAGGAAATAGGCATTAGCTTTGTCTTTCTGTGGGAAAATAAGCTAGGACTTGTTCCTCCCCTCTTTCATTCTCTCTCCTTTCCCACTGCTTATGAATTCAGTTCCTTGCTGTTGAACTGATGCACAGCCTTGTTCCCCTGTCTGACCAAGATCTGCTCGCTAGCATCCATAAATATACATTATTTTGCTGATCTTAATGAATTCTCTTTTTATGACATTATTTGTCTAAAGATATTCAACATTTTTTCTTGAATTTCAATTATGTTTGCCTTTAGCATCTCAAGCACCTGCACTTTTCCCTCAGAAGCCAGCTACAGGGCAGCAGAAAGCTACACCACAGGGAAGCTTTAAACTTAGATTTTTTTTCTATCCCCCAAAAAATTTAACTGCATTTTTCTCTAAAACCTTGTCCTATCTGTTCAGAGGCATGCTGTTGCATAATTTTGGCTGTCATTTTTGAATGATGTTTTAATTATAAATGTCATGTTCAAAAATGTTTCCTTGCTCTTAAGAAGCCAGTGAGTACTTTTTACATTTAACTCCCTCTGATACAGGGAGAAAACAAAATGTCTCCAACTAACAATAAGCATTGCTTCAAAATGACAGGATTTAAACACTTTAATAATAAAATGCTTGTTTAGATTTAACAGCAAACTTTTTCAAGGCAATTAAAATAATTTAGTCAAAATGCGCTGCTGATTTCCCTTTGCAGGTGAGGCAAAGCACTTGAGCCTCCTTTGTTAAATTGTGCTGCTCACAGATGATGTTTGGCACCTCTGAAAAGCAGAGTATCCAATAAGCTGAACCATTAATCACACTAAGGAACTGAACTGATGCTCATTTTGCTCTTTGCATTTCTTTCTCAGGCAGTGCTGCCTACAGAGCTCATGAAAATTTTGTGGGGCAGCGTTTACCTGACAATATTTAACAGCTGGCACCTACAAAGTTTACACACAGCCAGAGCAGAACACTGTAAAGTGGAAGCTCTGAAAAATACACTGTGGGCCTGCTCCCCACCCAGAGTTTTAGTCCCCAAAGCTCAGGTGTTGCAGCCCATGACTAATGAAGGCACAGCTGATAAAACGCTCCCCTGGGCAGAAAATGGGAGATCTTAAAATATGTAATAAGAACTAGGTAGGATAATTCACAGACCACAATTGTGGGTGAAACAATTAGACCACAAAACAATGGCTGTGAAGTTTCTGGCATTAAAGGATCCAAAAGTTGTTCTCTGGCAGTTCCTTGTTGTGGTACCCCAATGCACCTCTACTTTGGGGTTAAAAATTAGAATAATCTTTCCAACAGGTGCAGACCCAAGAAATTGCCCTCCATGTGCCACCTATTTCAGTCTACAGTAAACTTGATCTTTAAAAGGTTGCAGAAATACTTTTGACAGTGCAAAAATCACCCCTAAAAATCAGTTGGGTTCTTACTGTATTTTTTCAAGGAGACTGGTGATTGTTTCTATGTTCTTGTGATTGTGAGATCTGCAGAGAAGCTGACCATATGTCCAGCAGATCTTTGCAATTTTAGGGGATTAATTAGACTTCTGCTTGAGAAGCAAATTCAAGATATTTGGTGTCTGGAGTTGAACTGTTTGATATCAAGGCAGTGCTGACACTCTCCCCAGGCCTTAAAATAGGCCACAGATGAAATTAATGCCCCAAAAAACACTGCTGGCCCCTTCCTGCACCCTAGAAATCAAGCAAAATTCATACTTTTTTTTTTTTTTTAATCAATTCCTGGAGTATGTTCTAGGTAGGTCAGTGAGAGACACTGAGAGAACAAGGAAACCAGGCTGATCCAACATGGAATTAATCTTTAAAAAAAGGGGGTATGGAAGCCTTTTCATTTCCTTGTCTGCAGTAGTCACTGGTATAACCAGGGCTAAGCAGGCCATAAAGAAGCTGTGACTTCTTTGGGGAAGCATTTTTTCAGACAATCTTCTCAGCAGTTTATATCTGCCTTGTATTTAAATACACATTTAGGGCACTGCTACATCCGTTATAATTTCTAAGCCAGTATGGAAAGTGATTTCACAGCAGGAAGAAAACTGTGGAATCTGCAACCCAGTGCAGAAGCACATTGAGCTGTTGGTTTGCTTTTTTGGTTGGTTTTTTTTTTTTTTTTTTCCCCTGTAATATCTCATTTCCTTTCATGCTCTAAGGTTCAGGAAGAACAGATGTGAGATGTTGTGATCACTGCTTTTTCTGCAAGGAGAATAGTTTAATGGTTCTGTATCGCAGGCAACAGCTTCCTACTCTTGTTTCTCTGATCTTATCAAGGTTGCAAACTATCTAAGCAAAAAAAAAAAGTATTTTGATGTTTGCAGCCTTCTTCACAGTTTTTTGTTTTGCACTGATTAGCAAAAGCAGCAAGTTTTTATCTTGATTTTTAAGTGTAAATTCAGCATAGGAAGTGTAAATTGGTAGCATAGGAAACCATGGGCCGAGAAGTAAGAGTAAGCTTTGGGAATTTTTAATATTAATAAAGAAGCCTGCAAAAAGTAGGAGACACCATACAGAATGTAAAAAGATTGAAAGTACTTTTCAAACGAGGACAATAACAAAACCCCTTCAAAACAACGAGAAAAAAATGAAAATAAAGCCTGGAGAGTGGGGGAGGAGGAAGGGTCTTTTAAACTGTGACTGTAAGGAATCTCAGAACAGGGAACACAGAGGCATGACACAGAACCAACCAGCACTTTTCTGGCATTTTTCACATCAGTTGTGCTGCTTATTGGCTTTCAGAGAGTGAGAACCTGCTCTAAGGACATTCACTCATGTGTTTGTAAGGAGTTACAGGTGTCCTAGCCCACCTTCAGAAACTGGATGACACTTATGGTTCAGGGTATGAACACCTATGGCCCTGCCAGTTTCTACAGACAGTACCCACCACCTTAAAAACGCGCTCATAGCAATATTAGCTTGAACGTGGAGCCCTTCCATTGCGTCTTGTTTCATCTGGAAAAGCACAAAATCTCAGATCTAGACTTGTATGCCAACTTAAAAATTGATGAACTTTGGGTACATGGATGCAAACAGGAGCTGTGCACCCACTGCAGGTAAATTTCAATATCCACCGAGGGCAGAAACAAAGATTTCATTCCTCATAACTCCCTGCAAAAAACATCAAATCTGGGAGTGCAGTGTTACTGCTCAGTGCCTCATTTCAGGGCTGAATTGGGTCAATGACCATCTGTCAAATACAAAGCACAGGAGCAGAATACCATTGGATTTTCTGCCCTTTTCTTAGTGATGGTTTGTATCACATGTACCTGATAATGGCTCTGCTCATTCCCAAGCTGTTATCCTGTTATTTGCATACAGGAATAATCACATCTACGTGACTGTCTGCTTTATTTTTAAATGTATTTGTCATTCTCAATAATCAGAACAAAATTATGAATTATGAAATGTTTCTAACAGCATATTTCAGTTTCAATTTAGTTGATCATGCTGATTTAGTTTTAATTCAGTGCAATTGAAGTTACATTTCAGATTTTCTCTCAGTGACTGAAGTCACAGTATTTTTGCTCTGATTTCCCATCCCTATTCTCCATCACGGCTCTATGCTTTTAGTACATTCTTTTTCTTGTGTCACATTGATTTACAGCTTACTTTGGGAAAAGCTCACTCTTCAACATTGTGATTAAATTATGGGGTCGATTCAGATATATTCCTCACCTAGAAATTCTCTTGGCTTCAGTAGAAATTTGCATGTGCAAGGAATGCAAAATACACCATGTTCATAACCAACACAAAGAAGAAAATCACAGCTCTCTTAGTGGGCATATCCCTTATTTTCATCCCATTCCAATAGAATAAATTGATGGAAATTATTTTTTACCATTTCATTTAAATTCAATTAAGTCCAATCTTGCATATTTGAATAGTTCCATTACCTATATTGAGAAACGTCATACAAATATATTTGTTTCTTGGGACGTGTAATCTTGGAATGATCTTTTCTGTTTTACTGTTTTGCACAACTCTTTAGAATTATGATGCTTTTCATCTGACTTTTCAATTCATGTCATCTCTTGGTTCTTTCTGTGTTCTTTGGAGAAAGGTTTCTTCACTTCTGTACTTTTCACTTTTGTATGTATCAAATTTGGTTTATAAGTACGTTCCTGGTGGAATGTACATATTTGGCCTTCATCACTTAGCCTTGAATATGATGGAATTTCCTTGAAGACAGATAACACACAGCTGTTCAGCCAACAATCAGTAAGATAATTAAAAGCAAGAATAACTAAAGACTTACATGAAAATAAATGGAATAATGGATGTCTCATAAGTACACTTTGGTGTTGCTTCCTCTGATGCGTGTCTGGTTAGAAATTTCTCATTTTCACCTGCAGTCTCTAGAGATTTTAGATTTGTGAGCAGATATGGATATTTGTGCATGCAAGGGTGAAAAGTGGGAGTATAGTGGTCTCTGCACCCTCATTATCCAGCCAGCATGGCCAACAGCAATAGCACAACATTTCACAGAAGCTTTGGCCGTTACTATGAAGTTTGTACATAAATGGGAACAGAGAGGGAATGATGAAGTTCCAGCTTCATAAAATTCTTCTCAAATACAACTCAATTTCCTTCAGTGATGTAAATCCCTCTGGAAGGGCAGGCTTGCCAAATCTTTTTCTCCACCAAGGCATTCCATCAGTTTGTGGGATAACAGCACATACAGAAGAACTCTTTTATTTATTATTCTAAAGGTAGTTAAACTGGAAAGGACCTAAAATAGGTTGGCTTAAGAGCTCATTTTAAATAATAATTTTAGCACAATATTAACTATCAAATACAAAATACTACTCTTAAAAGTCATGGGTTTTCTGGATTTTCTGCACATCAAAAGCACTTTTGTGCCTACTGAAAGCACTTTATCCAAAGAGACACCAGCAGTTTCTCTCCATTCCTAATATTAAGAAAGACTTGACAATTCTCAAGACTTGACTTGGCTATGAGAACCATTTTGGTGAGCAGAATTCAGCTTTAAGGTAGAAATTCCACAAATATTTATGCAACTTGTCTGTTTTCTTATTTTATTTATTTTCTATGAAGAATTTAATTCTATTTTCTATTTTTCTACACAATTCCACTGACAATACTCTGTAATATATCAGCAAAAGCCTCAGAAACAGACACAGAGATTTTAACCACAAAGCCTTAAGAATTTTTCCTAAGAAAAGACCACCACCATTTCAAAACAGAGTGGTATTTTTTTATGTAAAATAATGCAAAACTGTAAAGCCTATTACATTACTCTCCTTTCTTTCATCCATTGTACAAGCTGGGGTAATTTACTCAGGGAATTAAGTGTAAAGTTCAGGTGGGGAAAAACCAGATTCAACTTCTTAGTATGACATACAAGTTTGTGGTTTGGTGAGCAAAGTGGCACCACGTGCCACAGTCCAACCCTCCAAGCTGCTCAGTGCTCATTTTGAAAATGTTTTTTCCTTTTCTTCCAATTGTCTCAAAATTTATTTCCTTATTCATTCATGCTGATGAAAGACTCTGCAAAGCAGCAGCAGTAAAATGAAACATTCACAGGGTTTTATATATAAACAGCTGGAAAATGAGCTAAATGGAGAATTGCATATGCACTCTGCAGAGACTGAAATTTTAAAGAGAAAACTGATGCAGTTCAGGGAAAACAGGAAAGTAGCCATGAATAATGGAATTAGGTGAGATACAGTCAAACCTCTCATTCAATTTTTATCTTTAAATCACTAAAATTATTTCTAGCAGTAATAGTGTAGGAAGTCATATGCTGTTTCAGCAATCCATTCGTATTTAATTAAACTTATAAAGTATAAGTCCCAAGTTATCATTTTTGCCTTTTTGATTCATGCTATGGTTCATTTATTTTAATGCCTTTGGGAGTTTTGCCAGTTAATAATGGAAGAGGCCATTTTATTATGAATTGCTTCTTGCTTTTCCATCCTATGTATGTATTTATTTAGTTCACAGTGAATGGAATTTTCAAATTTCAGAGGGGCAACCAGTAGGCAGAGCCCCTGCCAGCTCTGGGTAGCAGAGTGAGGCTCAGAAATCATTGTCAAACACAGGGAGACAGTTCTCAGATGGGTGGATTTGGGTGTCTGTGTGCTGATCTTTGATTTGTTTGCTAAAATGTGCTTCTGCAGCTGATGTGCCATAACCTATCAACATCTGCAGGGAAGTTCTCGCTGGCAAGGCACCATCCCTGCAGGATCTGCAGTCAGCAAGTGAAGCTCACTCATGCTCTCTGCTCATAAAATATCTTTCCCCCTTGGGGGTTTCTAAAACAATGCATTTCTAAACCAATACCCTTAATAGCAAGATGTAGCAAAAGTAATGTTTTCCTTGTTGTTTTTTTTTTTCCCAGACAAACTAAGTCATCAGAACAAATAGCATGCTACCAATAATAAAAACCCTCACAGACATTTTTTTCAAGGACAGGACAGAGGGGAGAGAGGAGGAAACAAACAACCTCTATTTTAATTGACTACACAATGCCTTCTGATAGTAGGGAGACATGTTGGGAGAAATCCTATTAATATATTCAACACCTAGAAGACAATATAGGCCACCTGGTGTTCCACATATAAGAAGGAGGAACCACAGTGATAACTTTAGCAGCCAAATCAGAGCTTCCTGCTGTGCTTCCTGTTACTCTAAAATTGGATTTATATGGCCTAGTAATCTGTCTGGTAGATACATTTTCTCAGCAATATCAATAAAACCACAGCTTTAGTTGTGTTCCAGAGGGGCCTCTCATTGTGCTTAGTGGCCATTTCTCATTTCCATCTTTGGATGTCCATATTTCAACATCTGATTTTAACATACCAGTAAAGAATATTGAAAAATTCGTCATAACACATCTCACTTGGCAATAAATGTGAATAAATTGATACGATGTAGAAACCCTTATATTCAGAAGATCTGAGGATAAATTGTCTTTCCCTGGATTCTACTCTGTGTTATTCAGGAGTTCTGATACCTGATGATTGTTTTCCTAAGGCTTACAGTTAAAACTGATAGTCTGCCTTATTGGCATTAAAATAATGATAATAAAAAAATTGTTTAGACCATTATGATGCTTTCATTTCACCAAAAATTCATGATCACTAAATATTAGAAAATAATCCAGCAGCAAAGTCCTCATATGGAATCATCACTGGTGCCTACCTATATTTCACTTTCCTTTTAATGACATATCCATAAAACAATTTATTAATTATTTTTTTCCTGCTTTCTATCAAGAACAATGGCTTTTGACTGTCTTTCCATCTCCAACAGACACACTGAGATCTGCCAAACCTGAACCTTTGATTTGGACAAAACATTCATACCTCCACCAATGGCATTTGAACCATGGCCACCGTCAGTCACGTCCTATGGTACTAAGATGAGGAACAGCACAAGGCTTGGAGAAGCTGGCAAGGGACAATTGCCTCCAGAAAATAAATATATACACTGCTTTGCAGGGATTTCTGACAGGAAGAGATCAGATATTCTCCATGCCCTGCGATGGGCTTGCACACAATTACCTGCATATCCTCTGTGGAGCCTGGAATGGGAATGACACCACCAGAGAGCTCTGAGGGCTGAGGAGATTCAGGAGATCCTAAAATTTTGGATTTGCAAACAAATCCCATGCATCACTTTGATTTTTTAAAGATTTTCTAAGCTTTTTGATGTTTACATTCCTGTGACAAACTTTCTTACACACTTTCTGTAAATAACTTATTGTTTTGCATTCTTTTATAGAAGAAGAGAAATTTGATGGACTGTTTGTCCAGTGTCATTGGAGAGGTGGCACTTTCACCCTCCAATCCACTGCCACTTTTAAAAATCTATAAATTTTAGAATCAGAAAATAAACTTCCCTTTTTTCACCTTGAAAACAACAATGTGCGCACTTGCGTTGTTTCATGTCTTATAGTGACACCCATGTGCAGCCAATACAAAGACTTGAAGCACCTTTTAATCCCTTTAGGATACCAGGTTCCTGACTTTGTGCAGTCCCAGAATCCATAAATAAATGCCTTGTGCAGCATCCATGGGCACACACAAATACCCCAGTGTGGCTTTGAGTGCTACAGACCAATTCAGGTGCAGTTCTCACTCCAGCTCTGCAACCCACGGCCTCTGATTCCTTTCAGAGGTGAACTTTGGGATTTATCCAACACACTTTTGGAGCAGACACAGACAATCTAACTTCCTTGGAATATATTAGTCTGTGTTGCTGCTATAAAGGCTCCGAATTCCCTACAGGGATTTTTAACTGCACCACTAAAATGTAAAAGGGTTTTTTTCCCCTAGTAACAGCGACTACAATAATGACTGTTGAATTTGGTTTTGATAATGACAGATGTTACAAAGACAAACTAGGAATGCTTAATGAGATTTTGGGTGCCATATCCCAGTTTCATATATGTAACCTATTCTGAAATTGGTTAGCAATAAGACTGTTTCCTGCAACATAAGATACAGCTTTTCTTATTATATTACATAAATTTTCTGTATGGTATCAGATTCTGTCTATAAGTTGCTCCAATTCAGTGTCCTTGTTTGAAGCATTGCAAAAAAAAAATTTAACTTCTTGTGGTGATATATAATCCTAATACATGGAGAAACAGATGAATATAAGATCAGAAGAAGGGAATTTATACAAATCCCTGGCTACATACAATTTGTTCTCTCCCTGTTGCTATTTTATGTGGTTATAGAAATGTGGTTGAATAAAATGACAAAGCATTCTATTTTGATACAATGATGGATAAAAACACTATTTTTTTTTTACTTAAAAGTGCAATTTCCTTTTTGAAAAAGTGCAACACCTACATGGTGTAGGAAGAGAGATTACAAAGTTCCAAAAAGAAGAATACTGAACAGACTGAATAAAATAATCAAATAAATAATTAAGTAATACTGGAGTCTGATTATATTTAGAAATATAACAATGGAGATATGGGTACCAAGGCTATTTATCTTTTTTAATAGTTGAATTCTTTCAAAAACCTGTTTCTTACCTCCTACCCCTCCTTGCCCATTTCCACCTTTTTTACTAGAATTAAAATACTCTGATTTATAAGGAGTTCATGAAACTGTTCATGTAATAGATTTTGGAGGTTACAGAAATAGGCAGCATGTCTGAATGCTCCCAAAAGTATTCACAGATTCGTAAAGCAAATGTTGAAGGTTCCATGTGGGTTTTAATTACAATATATTATTAGATTCCTACATAACTTAATTTGCCACATCCAACCCGAACTGTGCTATCTATGTCTTCAGAACACACAGCCCACTTCTGACTCCTGCTTGCCAAGGAGGGGCATCTGAGTCACCTCAGGGGCACAGATGTCAGCCCTCAAATGTACTGAGTTGCACCCAAAAATAGAAAAACACGCTTATATGCATAGAGCTGATACACAGGAATGAGCAGTCAGCAACTCTAAAGACCATTATGTTTCTTTAGAACACTGGATTCAGTCCACTCTTTTTGGATCTCTGTGTTTCTGGCTGGAGCAAACTATCTGTTGTGTTTCCGTCCTGAACCACCAGCAGTGAAATATTTTCAAAGAGAGCATTTTTAAAGAGCAATTGTGGTGTTCTATCCATGCCCTCAAGTTATATTTTCACCACCCAGCAGCTACAGCATAGAACACAGAGAGCAGGATGAGATAGCAAACTAATGGCAGCCATTTGAGTATCCTCTGAATTATTAATAAATTAGATCTATGGAAAGCATTTAGAATGTCTCATTAAGCCGATTAACTCCCTATTTCATGAGCAAACACTGGGTGTTCTAACAGAATGGAAGGTAGCAACTAGTAGATAAATAACCATTATTAGAAGAGCTGAGATTTTTTTTTTTTTGGCAGAATTGCCAAGCTGGAGAGAAAGTGTTACTTGAAAGTCTCAGAGAGGGCTTTCAAAAATTGAGGTGACAGAAAATTAGCATGAACTATTACAGAAAAAAAAAAGATAATCTGATTATATAAAAAGTGTTTGTGACAATGGAGCTAATAAGAACACTATCTAATTTGTACAGGCCATAAAATACAGCAACTGTAAATTAAAGCTACAGGTATATCTCTAATTCTGCTGAGGATTTAGTAGCTGGGCACAGGCACAGCGGATTAAAGCGTGGCCCCTCAGGAATAAACCTGGTGGTTCCAAACTGGGAAGAGCACTGACAAGAGAGCATGCTTCAGGTGGCATTTTATCACCTGTCTGCCTGTGTAATTTCAGCATTCTTTCTGTAGTGTTTATTGCATTTTAAGTGATTAAAGAAATAAACTTCACACACAAAAATAAACTGTATCTCTGAGCACTTAATGAGACTTTCTAAACTACTGTCGTCTCCTTTATCTATTTAAATGTGGACTGGCTGCAGAGGAATTAGACATTTTATGGTGTGCTGGAATTAAATTAATGATGATTATTTGGTGATGTAAAATTAATGCATTTTAATCAGCTATTATTAGTGAATCCATTTGCATGCTATTCTTTTCCTCAAGTACTAAACACAGAATAAGGATGCAGCAGATTAAAATTTTGCAAATAATTGACAGTCTATTACCTAATAAGTTTTCATCTACACCTGGAAAATTTCAAGAGTACAGCAATTTGTTTTCTCAGTGCACAAAAGATGATTTCAGAAGAACCTAGAAAGAACATTGGTGTCTGAATGCAGTCATGTTCTGTGGCCCTATTCACTTAGCAGCTTTTCCCAGGATAACTGAAATTCACATTACATGTTCTTGACGTGGTTACCAAAAGCCCCTTAAAATCCTTCCAAACCTGCATCATCATGCTGGGGATGCTCTAAAATGCCTTGCAGAACACCTAAAACCTCAGAAACAACACCAAACCAGTCTCATATCAAGGATGCTGATATGTAGATTATAAATCATGCTCTTTCCTAGCAGTAAGAACTACTCCTAAGAATTTGGAAGCCTTAGTAACATTTTCAATAATTAGATATTCAATTATTATAAAATTAGCCAATTATCTTAGTTCAGCTCTCTTAGCTGCCCAGTGGTAAAACAGATTTTCAAATACAGGGTTGAGTTTTTTGCTCCTTTAAATATGTCTCCAAATTTATGCTATTTGGATAAATAAAAAGCTGTACCTATTTTCAGCAGGCATTAGCACAAGGAAAGTTTGTGTCTTGCAGAAGACCAAACTCTGCAATCATAACGGGTCCCCTCCAGTCGTATTTATAAAAGAATCTCCAAATTATTACTTTTATTGTCCCTGATGCGTGCTGCTTTGCATTCCAGTTTCTGTTATTTATAGCACAAAGCCTCAGGGAGTGAGTACAAACAACATATGGAAGATCTACCAACTCATGCATAATCCTTCAGCTTGACTTGTGCTTCCACAGGGATTTGGGTACTAATACTGAATTATTTCCTTATTGGTCTGGAACCCTCTGAAGGCAACCCCCATTTTTCAAACCATGTGATCTTTATTCAATAAAGGAGGAAGAAAGGAATGGAGCACAAGCTCAAGTCATGTTATTTAGTTGGTTAAGACAACTACACAGCACTAATGTTTTCCTGATATAATTAGGAAGGTTCTTGTGTTGGCTCAACCAGCACACAGTGTGAATTTGATGTAGTTTTGGGACCAGGCTGCAGTCCCTGTTCAGCTGATTTGCACTGGTCTGATAACATAAAGCAGACAAAAAGTCATTTATTCAGGGCTAGAGAAACACCGAGAACAACAACAAGAGTTGGTATTTTTTCTCCTTTAGAAAAAACACCTGGAGTAAAGATCATGGTGAGAATGTCCCTGCCCTTTTGTAATTTCTCCCAAGTCCCTTGACCCACATAAATGCAGAGATACACACAACACTGGGGTCTCAAAGGCATGGGGAACATTTCATACTTGCATCTTGCACTTGGGGGCTGCCTCACTTAGGAAGGAAAGAGAAGAGGTGAGCAGGAAAGCAGCAATAGGACCTGAATGAGGAGACCAGCTGAATTTAGGGATTTGACCCTGCACCCTCCAGGGGCTCAGCACCAAGGGCTTGTCCTGCCTGGGAATGCTGAAGAGGAGGATGCTCAGGCAGGACATCAAGATGGATTATTGCTGATGGCTCTTGAGAAGAAACAGTGGCAAGACTATGAACTGTAAGCCAAAAAATCTCTTCTCTCATTCTCAGTAAAAGAGAATTAATACTCAGTGGAAGACATAAAATATATCCTGTCAAAGAGAATATACTTTATTGTGCATTCCTTTAACAGCTAACAGTGTTCGCCAAGATACTTCAAACATCAAATCTGTTTGAATTAAAATGTGGTCTTTTCTGTAATGACATTTCAGAAATGTAATAATCTCTCTTGCTACAGTTTTAACTTAAATGCCTATGACTATTCTGCATTTGTAAATAAGCCTCAAATCAACATGTGTGTCCTATTATTTTCCAAAGAGAAAATGGAAGTAACTTTGTAAACTTCCCCACCACCCCATTTTGAAAGAGATTACAACCATATTCTGTAATTCTGTGATATTTTCCTCCCTCTGTCTTCCCATAAGCATTATATGACCAATACCTGATGCTACCTCACAGTTGAAGGCTCATCTTTCCCCTAGGGTACCATAACACTGCTGTGGCTTATTTATAAAAGGAAGCTGCACTCAGAAACTGTACAAATGCA
>NW_005054501.1:134780-164837 GCF_000277835.1 Geospiza fortis | reverse complement strand
TTCCCTCCTTCCCTCTCTCCCTCACCTCAAAACTTGATCATGGCAACAGTTCAATGTATTTTTGAGCTACCACCGTTTTCACCAAGGTCACTGGAGCCTTTTTACCTTCTTAGCAATCAGATTTCACAATCTGTCAACCATTTTACTCACTTCAGGATGGGAACTTTTATTTGTTCACTTAAGAACAAACCCTGGCAGATAAATACAGAGGTTAATGTTCTGCTCTTGAGTACAGCTTTGCAAAAACAAAGGGTTTTTTCAAGCTTAGACAATGCCCTGGTCCTGATGAAATGAATATTTGCATGTTTGTCCTTATGCTTCACCATATGTCATTGCCTGCAATGATGTTGAGTAATACAGCTGTCAGATTAGCTGATATGGCAGCTACTTTAATAGATTGAACAAATAGAACCTGATCACTTTAAATTAAATATGGGCATTGCTGCCATATGGTATTTTTCAGGGCTATAACACCGATTGCAAATATAACCACTGTCATAAAATAAACTAAAAATCCTAGAGAGACTATTTACATAGACATCACAATATTGTCTCTGACAAATGAAGCGGAATTTCAGGTAAGGCAACTTTGTAATCAGATTTCAGTGTCTGGGGAGAACTCATTTTACAATTTGTTGTATGGCTGTAAACACAACAAATAATGCATTTTATTACTTGAAAACTCCATTTCTTGAAATTACAGCTTCATTTTTATGATGAATATATCTGAATATGAAATGTATATCAAAATATATGAAGTATGAAAATACAAGCTTTGTTTCTGAAATACAAAAGTCCTTCTCTCATTATATAAACAACTGAGTAGTTACATTGCAATTATTGTTTTTATTTTGTTCATTAATTTGTGGAATTCATTGCCCCAAGTTGCTTTGGATGCCAGGAGTGTAAATAAAAGAAAATCCCTCAGGGATAGGCTGTTCATATACACAAACTGGTGCAAAGAGCCCTAGATGAGAAGACATACCAGCTAAAATATCACTCCCATCCTTGCTCCAACAATATTTTCCTTCCCTGAGTATCAGCTATGCTCAAAGAAGGTGTAACTTATGATTGTCTCATCTTCTTCAGTACCTTCATTTTTCTGTTCCTCCTACTAATTGGCTGAAACCTGGAGATGGGAGCTAAAGGAGACAGCTTCTGCCTCTCCAACACAAAGGCAGTGAAAGGAAAGTGTCCACATTTCCACTTCTGACAGAAAGACTTTGATTAAAGCCATTACTCAGGTGTATTTTTAAGCATAAAAATCACCCCATACTTCAAGTAAGAGATTAACTTTCTGTGAAGATTATTTAAATGAAGAGGGGCTTTATGTCAATGTTACCACCAGGTGAAGATTATTTAAATGAAGAGGGGCTGTATGTCAATGTTACCATTTGAACTAATATTAACAAATTTTTCTTTACACGCAGTACCTGAATTTGTTGCTATGAAACATTAAACTTTGTAACAATATAGTATGCTTTGACAAGAGCAGTTATATACACATCTTAAATATCCACATTTCTTTGCAAATTTCTTTTTTCTACAACGCTGCTGAGATTTAAATCTCTAGAATGTCTTCTATTATTTGAAGTTTCCAAAAATATTTGCTAAAAATCCTATTTATTTGTTACTACATAAAGTTTTCTGTTATATAAACACACTGCAAATAAGAATGTAATTTTTTAAATCAAAACTATAAGGGAAGAACATTGAGAATAGTGAATTTTAAGCACAACTTTCAAATCTGATAAATTATCTATATTATAATGATGGTTAATTGTTTTCTTCCTTTTACAGACAAGACTGAGTTGCAAAGGGGAACTGCATCTTGGTTTTAGTACACAGCCCTCGGCCCTGTCTTTCAAATGCAATGCGCAGTAGAAAAATTTGGTGTAGTCCTACCCTGAGACAGTGATTCAATTTTCCAAAGAGAAAAAATTGCTCTTGTGTGAAATCCTCATGACAATATTCCCAAGTGGATAAGGGTTTAAAGGCCAGGAGGAATGCAGTGCATCATGCCAGGCCATCAATAACATTTCAGCAGAGAGAACTATTTGGTCCAACACTAAGGAAAGTTTTTGCTGGTATTGATCCTAACATTGGCTCCTTATCACCAGTCAAGACCCATCAAAATCAGGATCCATTTGAGGGGAAAGTAAAGTCAAAAAGGGAGAAAGAGAAAAAGGCTATGGGACTTCACTGCAATGTAAGCATGCTGCTTCTTAATTTAAGATTAATTGATTCAGAAAGCTGTCCTGATCCAGATAGGAAGCTGGAAATCATATCTTTAAGCAAAGATTTTCTAGAAAATTATTTTAAATAATATCAGTTTGGGAATTGGCAGAAAATTTGATGGCAAGACTCCATTGATGACATTTTCTGTAGAGCTTTTAGTTAGCACTCAGAATCCATACAAATACAGGAGGTTATTGACTTAAGGTGTGGAGGAAGATTTCTTTTTACCGCACTGTCATCCTCTCTCTTTCTAACCCTTCCCACTCCCAAAGAAAAGACAAAAGGCAGCAGTAGGCTCCTATTTCCAAAATCTGTCTTAGAGATAATATTAATTTATCTCTGCAGCTACAATAAATGAATACATTTCTTAGCCATTTACAGTTCTTAGATTTTAAAAAATTATTTTTACTCTTTGTTTTATGAAAACAAAAATGCAAAAAACTTTTTTCTCTCTTTCTGCCAGAAATATTTTGCTCTTTTGTCCACCCACTTTGCAGCATAATGTTCACTGTCAGCTCATGGGTACACTGCTCAAAGTGCAAAACTTTATTGACATTTTTAGTGTTATAAAATCTTCTAACTACAAATCTGATCACAGTTTATAGGAAATCTGAGAAGAACCTGACAGAGACTCAAGATAGGGGAGTGTGACTATGAAAGAGGAGCTTGAAGAACTGTATCTTGTTTTTTTCCTGCTATTCTCAAGGCTGAGATCAGTCACAGCCTCATAGGTCCTTATGGTGCCATTTGATTTTGGGGGAGGTAAAAATGTGTCCTCTTCACTGCATAATATCAGTAATAATATCAGAGTATAACAAATCTCCCCCCTTTTTAAATATACTTGAGAACTTAATTTGGAAAATCAATCAGGCTTTGGAATGTTTTCAGCTCACAGTACTGAATCCACCACCCTTCAGTCCAAATAATAATCAAGTTCTGTTCACAGCTTCTCCCCATAACTCTGTGACAAAAGTGGAAGCATTTAGGCTTTTCATAGCTCAGCCTGCCAGTGTCAGGCAGTTTTTCTGGTTTCAAAAGAGAAATGGGCCTATGAGAGATATAAATGAAGTAACTTGAGCTGCATGAAAGAAAAAATGTAAATGCAAGTACTTCTTGAAAGATGCACCATTAAACAGTTGTTTAACTAGAGGAGTTATTTCACCTTTTTCCAATTAAACAGAGGAACAGCACAGAACTGAGGTCTAAATTTCACATCTCTCAGGATAGTACAAGATTCTGGTTTTGAAGAACAAATGCTCAAGACACCCTTTTGAGGTCCCTTCTGATCCTACACATGTGATACTCTAAATTTTGAGTCAATAATCCCTTTGGAGCATGTGAAGACTAAAGGAAGGCCAGGACTCTACATTATTAAGGGGTGTCCAGGTTTAGATGCCAGAAAGGCAAAGTAATTAGCTTACACAGCTCAGTGTCCAAGTAACGTGCCAGATGAAAGGAGCTTTCAAACCTCTCCCTCCTCATCGGCTTTGATTCCTTTGTACTCCAGCAGTTCACAGAGAGACTTACAAGGAGAACTGGATACCTATTGACAGCTGAGAGGAATTATTAAGGTGAACTGAAATGAAATGCCCTTGTTTCCTGCACCAGTGAACATCCCAAATGTGACATCTCTTTTATTAGAGATGAAACTACTCTGTTATTCTCTCCATTCCGCCGTTCTCTGAATGTTTGAGATAGCAATTTCAATGGCAGCCAAGGACACTGAATACATTGTATTTCAGAGACAAAGGGCCCATTGTGATTGTTCACTGGTATTTCTACCCTGGCAAATTACAATGGCACAACCCATACTAAAATTAATAAATATGTAGAAGCATATATCAGTATTATAATCATCATTTTCAAATCTTGTCTACAGTAGTGAAATATAAGACATAGGATAAAATAAAAAAAAGTCTCAGACACTCACTAATCAAACCACTATAATTAATTAAAAAATTAGTAAACTAGCAGTGAAGGGAATATGATTCTAATCCATTGTCCTCCTTGGGAAAAAAAAAATATCAGTCCTAAGATTATTTTTTTCCACACATTTCCTTTGCTAAGAAACCTCCACCAAATTTCCCATTATGTCTGTACCTCAAGTATATTATAAGTGTCTTGGTTTGAATCTATTCTGTTGCATAAACAGAACTTCCACTTGTTTTTGTCCCTAGTAAGTGGGGGTGGGCATGCATATGTGTGTATTTTCATGCAAAAAAAACCCCACAACAACCCAAAAACTTTATGTATTCGCTGTATTCCACCAAAGCCAGAGGTACAGAACAGATCAACAACCCAATTTTCTAGGGATTAGCCAACACAGGAAAAAAGCCATGAAGATTATGCAATTAGAAAAAAAAAAAAAAGCCTATTTGGAGACTGTAAAAGGCAATGATGGACAGCAAACTTTACATTACATTCTACTGTAGAGTTCAGCACACTGTACTGCAGTAATTATAAGTGCATTATCAGTCTGTTTAGTAAATTTTTCTACTGCATTCTAGTCTGTAAAACTGACTGATTTTTACAGTTCCAGCTGACTGAAACTATTCTCTGACCTCTTGAAAGTGCCTCTTCTATATTCTGATAACATTTGCGGAACACTTATCTTCAACAATTAGTGATTTTAGGGGAGAAAAAGAGCAAGAAGCCAGCCAAGAATTCCAAATGCACTGCTTTGGTGCTTCACAGCATCCAAATGTTTTTTAAATTATAATCCCAAATACAGCACTCTATATGCTAAGTATTAATGCAATTTATACTGGTGGCCAGTTTATGCTCTGTCATGCAGAAATGTGCTTCTTTTAAAGCCTATGGCCAAGCAATAAATTGCACAGTGCTCTCTAAAACAAACTTGTAATTCACATTTTTATCCAACACCTGGTAACAGGTGCCCCTGAAGTCATTGCAACATGCCAGATGTAACTTCAAACAGTGCCCATTTTCTAACATCAGCAAGCCAGAGATAAATTTTACATTTTCCTTTCACATCAGTTAAACATTTGTTGCTTTCTTCCAAAATGGAAAAAAAAAAAGGAATTCAAGAAATTGAAGAAAACCTAAAGCTGCTGAGTTAGGAGAAAGGATTCCATCTTGTATCACTAACAGATATGCCATTAATAAACAATTAATTAATTTAAAATGCCTTTCCTTGGGAACATAGAGAACTTGACAGCATCTGAAAAAGATGCTGGATTCCCTAGTGGTCTGGATCTCACTTTTAGGCTTCTAATTTTTCTTCCCTAGGGAGTTTTAAAATCTTACTCTTATGAAACTAAAAGTGCATATAAAACATTCATAAAAATATTATATACTTACAGTTTAAAAAATTAATTGCTCTTTTTTTAACCTAGCATCTCTTAGCAAGAAGCAGATGTTTATCAAACATGGTCAAGGGCAGAAAGCAATAACTACAATCAATTTTCAACAAGTTAGCAATTTCATTCTTGATATTCCAGCTCACCGCCAGCTAGGTGAAACATTACAACAAGCCAAACCCCATAATGGAAGAAAATAGCTTTTTACATTTCTGTCATTTCTGCCTTTCAGTAAAAGCACCTGTGATCCTCTCAGAGTCCCCAAAGGGGGCTCCTGACTGACACAGCAGTGAAGAGCAATCAGGCACCGACTGCTCCTTAAAAGGAGGCTTTAACGTGATCAAAAGCAGGGCAGGCCGCCAGTTTTCCTGGCAATCCCAAAAGCACAACATTCCATTACTCACACCTCCTGCAGCCCCAATTCACACTGACCCCAAACAGGAGCCTTGGCTGTCCAGCCTGGGTGGAAATGGCAAGCAGCCACTCACTCCAGTGAGACTGGACCAAAGAGAGCAGGCAAGAGACAGAGCTGATTACACCACTGCTCCTTCTAAGCTGATTGATACATCAGCAGCTCGGTGTGTGTGATACCTCAAAAACCTCTTTCAAACTGTTTTTAAGAATTCATCCCCGTTTAGGCTCCATCTTGCAAGCTACTGATTGCATTTGCTGCAGGAGACATGACCCACCGTGGCTGGAAAATCCCAGTTGTATTACACATCAGGGACTTAGCCAAAATGTGGTTTTTACTAGAAATTAATTTATGCACCATGACTTGATAGTGTAATTATTCCATAATTACACTATCACTAAATTTTCTTATTGGAAATTTTTTGTTATAAGTAGTAAGTACCCTAAATTGGTTTGAGCAGAAATGAAGACAAACTATTTCTAGTCCTTACAGATTTGAAGTACCCCAGGTTTTGCCTGCAATTACTCAGATAAAAAGAGGTTATATTTTCCAGCAGCTCCAATGTCACACAAACAGTCACTTTTTCCCAAGAGTTCAGCTTCCCTAATACTCTTGGAAAAATGTAGTCTGCATACTTCTCTTTGAGTGCTATTTTACACATTTTATTTAACATGCAGAATTTTTTTTTCTTGGGACTTTTGGGCTTTGTTGTCAGAGGTGGCCTTGACTGACTGTTAATTGGAGATTCCACCAGAACCACCATGAGAAGCAACAAAAGGATGAATTTAGGCACTTCTCCATGAGAAAGAAAAGACCCAAGAAAACAGTCCAAATATAATTACAAAGAAAGAAAAGGGATTGTTAAGAAGGCGGCCTTTGAAAGCCTCAGACTCCATTTGTATTTTCTAGGTCCTTGACACCACCCTCCTGTTTTGACACCCATTCAACATGCTGGGTTCCAAACCCTCCTTGACTGATTATTCCATTTAGCATAGCAGCACATAAGGCCAAGATTTGAGTAGGCAGCTAACTTTTCAAAACACTTGTTTTGCACCTATCTCTCAGAAACTATTCTTAAAATTCCCTCTTTTTGTTTGTTTGCTGTTTTTAAAGAAGTGTTTAATTTAAAACACTCCCTCCAAATTCTTGCAAGAACATTAGGTGAAAACAGAACTGTTACCTTTCATCATTACATTCAATGAGCATTCTAGTTGTAATAGAAACATTTTATGTCTTCTGACTTTCTCATAAAGCAGTATTTATAGAGCTTATTCACATAGTGCCATTGCTTTTTCCATTCACATTCCTCTATCATCTACATTATTATAGTTTATAAGTCCTTAACATGCTAGCATACAACAAAATTTTGCTGCACCTGGAAAAGAGAAAGGGATCATTTATTCACCACAAAATTCAATTCATGCCTGTCTTTTTTATTTGCTTCTAGAAATTTCTTATTTCAGCAGAGCCACTGCACAGGAAGTTCTATTTCAACAGACAAGAAAATACTAATTTTTATATTTAAAAATTGTTTTTCTGGATCTTTTTGGACAAGGCTATGCAGGACTAACAAGTCTCTTCCCCTTATAACACAATATAGCAATTTCAAGAAAACTGACTGGAAAAAGATTCACCAGAGCCTGAAGAAATTTTCTGTTCCATTTTAGCTGCTTCTCTCTTCATGATTAATTACTGGTGCCTGTTTACAGACGCTCCCAGTGTAGTGAACCCCAAACCAGTTTGAAGAGGGGGGAATCAGCAGAATGGTGTGAACAGCACCAAGCAGTACCAATCCCAGTGCCAAACTCAGTGTGCAGTAATTGTCCCCACGTTTCATTCCCTGGTGTGTGGACAGGACTTTGTTTGCAGCCCTGAGAACCAACGAGCTCTGTAATTGTTGTGGTGGATGACAGCTCTCACACACTTGGGCTTGACATTACTTTGAGCAGTGGATGTGAATTGACTGGGGAGCCCACATCCTGCAGAGTCCTCACCCTCAGAGTCCTGAAAAGTCTATGCCTGAAATTTGGCATTTTGGTATTTACTCATTGCTGCCATTCTGTATATTTTGAAAGCCATAACTTTTACAAACTACTCTGGCCAGCTTATTGTCCTCAAAACACCACAGCTCCAACAACATCACTACATAAAACATATGTGACATTTGGCTTTGTTTTCTGCTGGATGAATGCTGTTATACAGATGCATTCAAATAAATTTGTTTTAATGGAGACACCTTTTTAGCATTTGAGGTCTGAAGAGAAAATGAATGCAGTATTATCTTTTCTGTGGAAAGAGAATTCATTGGCAAATACAGAGCTCCCTAAAATGAGCAGAAAATGTAAGACCAATTTGACTTTCTTCTTCACCTCAAGCTCATAATAGCACAGAAAGCATTCTGTTCTGTCTCTTCTCATCGAAACATCACTGAGACAAGCCCATTTAATTGGAGCAGAAAAAGTTTTTTTCCCCTGAAAAACCTTCAGCCTCGGTGCACATGTTAATCTGCCTTCATTCCAATTTTCTGACAGCAAGAGTCATTGGATTTATTTCACTGAATTGCAGTAGTTCACTAGTGAATTATACTATCATTTTAAACTGATTGCATTTTCTAGGCAGATAATAGTACAATCATTAGATAAGTCCAACTCCTCATTTATCAACATCTTATTCAGGTAACTCTGAAAAGAAGAAGGTATCTTAAGACACGAGGAAAAATTAAAAAACTTACAATTTACAGAGAAAATAAATTCCTGTCACATCCTTGACACGAATATCATAATACTTTCCTTTCAGACATCTATCTAAGAAAACTTACAAAGCACTGGGAAATTCTGAAACCTTCAAAGCTCAGCTGGCTTCAGATTCTTGGGACAGGAGAAGAATTCTCAAATTTAAATTCCTCTGCTCCACCTTGTAGTGGAGAAAACAACCAGGAGAACATTGCTACAAGTGGGCAGGATGTCTCAACACCTGCACAGACCATGCCTTGGTTCCAGGGGCTGCTGCTCCCTGCCACCAGGCAATAGAAATCTCACAAATTACCACAGAATTCATGGTGGCCTGGGGGACAGGAAGCAGGAGAGAACACCTAATTACTCCCCACAGTAATAAAATAGCAAAGCAATAAAATAGTTCTTGTAATTTTTCACTCTGCCTTTTCCATAATTTCTGCCACAATGGCTATCATATTTTTTACTGCTGCTTCAAACAAATGTAGAGTTGCACTTCAGTTCACACCACCTTCTCTCCCTGCCACAGGACGATAAATTTTTTCAAGCATCATCTTAAGTTTCAGCACCCTGATGATTAAAGAACACATGAGGCAAAATGCAGAGATATTGAAAATACACCAAACACCAACTGAACCCACATGAAATATTTATAATGCCCTCAGAAGAGCCAGGCTGAGGCTGGGAACACACTCTTTTTACTTTACTTCTCCAGGGTCAGGCTGCCACTGCCGTCACTAAGATCTCACCTCTTCCTTTATTCCCTCATTCATTCCTTCTCCAGCAAAAGCTACAGTGACAGTGGACCTTGTGATACACAGAAGGAGGCTCTGATTATTGTCTAAATGTCGTGGTCTCAGCAGCAGGCAATGAAATGCAACAAGTACCTCCAGGCAGATTTTAAGTTTAGGGAAAGTCTGTCTCAGAATCAAGAATTTCTAGAAAAACTTGCATTCATAGCAGCATATTCAAGGGTTTCACTCCCACAAGGTTAAACTCATGGAAGAAAAAGTCCTGCTGATGAAATACCAGAGTGCAGAACTCCCACTAAATTAAATATTTTCTACTCTCCTGAATGCAGCACATTTGGCAAGACTGCTTATTTCTCTGAGTCAAGAAAAGCAGGTGTAACAATCTGTAAGAGCCATGTTAACCGGGCTCTTAGACTTCTGCAGGAGCAATCATGACAAGGAGACCAAGGAATAACTGGTTTAAAACATTTTGTATAAATCTTTTATAAAAAAACAATGAGAATGTGTGATGAACAGCAAGAGAGGGAAGGAAGAAGCATGGCTTAGCACAAAGTAGAAATAACAGTATTCTTACTTAAAACAGAAGACTTCATAGTAGGTTAGCACACCTAACTTCTTATAAGTATTTATTCATAAAAATAATTTAATCACATATAGCTCTACAACAGCTCTAAACATTCCAAGTTAGCAGCAAAAAAATTACTTTTTAAAGTAATTCAAATTTTTTAGTGGTCTATAAATGTAACCTATATAAACAGGACATGTTAATATTCAAGTGGAAAATGGCCATCCACACTTCAATATCCCTGCAGCTACATCTATCCAAAATGTACCTTTCATCCCAATCAATCACAAGAGTGAATACTCCATTGGAGCATTTACCAGTTTTGGAGGTTAACCAAAAGCAAAGGTGTGATTCCAGAGCAGGGAGGTGCAGGCAGATGGGCCCAGTAAGGCAGAGCATGGAACAAGTTCACATGAGAAATCATGGAACAGGTAAACCTCTGCCAGAAATATTTGGTTTGGGGTTTTTTCCTACAGAAAAGGAACTTAGGGCTCCCTGGATAGGCTTTATTTTTCTATTGCATGGAGATCAACTAATTGTATGGGAGCACTTCATAGTTGGTGGAGAGAAGTGGGAGTCAGCACAGCTGACTAAAGGTAAAAGCAAGAAAATATATTTGTTTTTGCGTATCATCCTCCACAGAGGAAGACCAAACACATTTCAAAACGAGCATCCTTTTCATCCTTACTGGTACTGAGTTTGAAAAAGTCTGTAATAGGAGTAGGGGGTAGATATCAACATAGCAAGCTATAGAATCTTAAGTCCCAAGTCTTCTTCAGCATTCTGAAAAGATGCTTCAAAATATGCATTTTGGGTTTAGCTCTAGATCATGGAGGAAACAGCCCATACTCATCTCTTTCCAGTTAAATCTCAAATTGTTCTTGTGTTAAATGAACTCAGAAATAAGTTTCAGCCACTAGAGAAAGAGTAATCAATTATTTATCTGCTCTTAAGAAAATGGTGACGTTTTTGTTATTAAAAAAGATAGCTTTTTAATACCAGTTAGCGTTTATTAGATGTTAAGGGTTAAAAAATCCAAAAAAAGATAGCTTTTTAATACCAGTTAGTGCTTATTTTGCTCATTAGATGTTAAGGGTTAAAAAATCCAGTGTTTCTTTTTAAAACAGCAATTCAAACTGATGGCAGTTCCTCAGTGGGACATGTCCCCACAGATATTAGGAATGAGGAATTTGATTTTGTTACATTTACACTTCTAATGTTGTACAAAAGTAAAAGATGAAAAGGTAAAGGCAAATTCATCAAATGCTCACAAATCCATCTGAAAAAAGCAATTTTCTTTGGCACTTATTATCCATCAATCAATCTGAGCATCTTTTTTTCATTTTTAAGCTGTCAAATCAAACTCCATTTGACTAAAATGAACCTTTGGAGTCAAATGTTGATATACAGTCTGATATTTCCTGGTACATATACATCATTTGGCTATTTGACTACAGCTCCCTCCTCATTTGAATGAGCTCTCGTGCCTTTCTGACATGTGCCTCCCAGCCATCTTTGCTGACTATTGATATTAATGCAGCAGAGTGCTAATAAACATGAGTCAGAGCATAAGAGAAGAGAGGCTCACAAGGCTGTACAAGGCTACCATCTGTTTGTTTTTACCTCCCTGGATCATCTCCCCTGTGCCACAGTTATCCAGGGACATGAAGCTCAAAACAAGAGCTCCAGACACCAGACTTTCGCTGTCCTCATCTCAGCACAGCTCAGCACTCAGTGGGCATTTGTCACAAATGCATTTGTGTGTGCATTTGCACCCACAAAACCAGCAAGAGTAAAACAAAACAAGGTGACAAAGCTGCTTGGGCCACTAAGAATAGCAAGAGACACGTGCTCAGCTCTCGTCTTTCCAAAACACAATGTAAATTCACTCACCTGCACCTCAGTGCTGAACTTGGAAGGAGTGGCAGGACTTCCCACCTCCTGTGGAATCTCAGACTCTGTATCTGGAAGAAACAGATTCATTCAAAGAGAGGTTTGGAGGTGTGTGAGCATCCTGAGCAAAAAACAAACAAGCAAACAAACAAAAAACCAAAAAAAACAACAAAAAAAGAAAGAAGCAAAAATGTAAAAATGTGCTTCCTTCCTTATAGCACATGAAGCAGAGCAGTGGTCCTGGTCAATTGTCCATCTTGTTAAATAGCCCATCTGCCCCACTGCTCTGTTTTCAGCACAGTTCAAATGTACTTAGGGCAAAATAAAACCAGGAAAACCATATATGACTGTTTTCCTTTTGTATATACCTTATATCCAAGTACTTCCAGCCCAGAAGTTCTCCTTTTAATTATTAATTATCATTTTTAATTCTTAATGTAATGACTAATTGTAATTTAATCATTTTAATAGTTAATTCTTCAGCGAGTGCTACTTAGCCTGTTAATTCTTGTTTGCAACTCATATTTTATAAATAATCCTTACTCCCACTTGTCAGCAATATTTAGTAGCAGATGCTTTATAAGGCCAAATACCTGACATTTCAACAATAAAACATCCAGTTCTATTGATTAGTGCAGTGTCTTCCATAAAAATTCAGAACTTTTAATTTCATTTGGAATTCATGTTGTTATATGTAACTATCACCATTATAAAACAAAACCAAACCAAGATAAGAGCTTTTGTTTAAACCAACTAGAAGTGGTCCCACTGTCCATTTTTCTGTGCTCTACCTTAACTTGGTAAAATATGTTGCTAATTCAGCCTTAGCAACACTGCCATGAACATTGGCAATTAGATGGTTCATTAAGATGAAGAAAACTCATTTGGACAGAACGAGATTTTTGTCAAGCTTTGGAACTACTTGAAGTTCAGTGCTGTTCATTGTTATAAATCAGTGTCACGGAGGTTGACTCTACCAACCCATAAACCATGGGAGGGTTAGACCCAGCTGGTAGGATTCTATTAATTGTGCAGGATTTTTAATGCTTTTGGCTGGCACAAGTCAGTCAAAGCCTTCATTTTCACATGTTTTCTCCTTCTGTTCTCTGTGGCTGCAACTCAACTTCCATCCTAACTTATTTCTGTATTACAGCTCAGTGCTATCCCACAGCTTCATTTTATTCTAGAGGTCAATTTCTGCCGCAACAGTAATTTTAAATGTAAATTTTCAAATAAATAATAATGGAAAAAAAACCCACAACCAAATATGTTTGTAAAGTATTTGTATTCGGAGCAGAAAACTATCTTCTTTATTGTGTAAAAAATCTTGGACCCTCATTTCTCCTGGAATTAGGATATTTCATTGGACCCTCATTTCTCCTGGAATTAGAATATTTCAGTCTCAATTCCAGTAGTACATTTAGTTTATCTCTACAGTTTAGATATGCAATTTAATCGGAGCCTTAAGCCAATTATCTAATTCTAGTGTAAACATGCAAGATATTCAACTTTATTTGGTCTGCCAGGCAGAACAGAAGCCCTCAATATCTACCAGGAATGAAAAAAAGAGTTAACAAAAATTATATGCCACCTAAAAAAGTACATGTTTGTGAAACAAAGGTATTCCTCTTTTGACTTTCATTCTGAATAGTTTATTTTCACCACAAACCACATTTCCTGACTCCATCATGTCATTTTTTTTATCATTGTCTAGATAACATCTACCAAAGAACTGCTAAAGACAAAGAATAAACATAAATATCATTCCTAATGATAATGAAAGGACGTGGTAAGTACACATAAACATAAATATCATTCCTAATGATAACCAAAGGATGTGGTAAGGTTAAACAAACAAAACCCTAAACCCAAAACCCACTTGGAGCCATTTTCTTTGATCAAGAGTCTTCCCAGGGCTGTCACACAACAGAAGAAGCACAGGAATCAAAACCATAAGAAAACCCCAAAACTGCTCAGGCCATCCTAATTTCATTTATGTGAGATCTTTCTTCAAGTACTGAAATATGTAGAACATAGCTGGGGGAGTTTATTAGGTTTTTTTTAATTCTGTGTTAGGGATTTTTTAATATTAAAATCACATTTTTCCAAACAAAGCTGTAATTGGGTTAATAATCCCTTCTTGCCTCCCTAAGTATAGATTTCTGTCAAGAACATATAGATGAGTTTTGTAAAGTTACAGGACTGGTGTTCAGATTAATGGTTCCTGTCTGTCTATCACCTGGAATGGAGACTTTCAAGAAATACTTGAGGCATGACTATAATTGCCTCTTTTTGTTTTTAGTTATTTACAAATATTTTATTGGCAATTCTTTGTAAATGAAGTTGTTTAACTGCGATTCAAGGTAAATGGAAACCATTCAGCTCTCACGGGAAAATAAGTGTTCTCAGGGGAAGAAAAACCCTCTTGATTTGTAGTTGAGCCTACAGATGAATCACTTTCCTTTCCTTTAACAGATTTTTGCCTCCAGCTGTTTTGCTGCTGGCATTTAACCATTGCTGCTAGAAGACCCTTTAGGCAGCAAGGTCACTGCTGACCCAAGCCTTGCATGGGGGATGTTGGTACTGATACCTCAAGTCTGGATTGTGATGTGGTTCTGATGTTGTCTGCCTCAGCACTGGCACAGAGTTAGATTCAGACAGAATCCTTCCACAGCACCGTGACACCCTTCAGACCCTACTCAGCTGCATCAGCTTTGAGCTGCTGACCGAAAAGGAAAATGCATTGAGCCCATGTCCAATTGCATGAGCTTCCAGCCTTCCAGAGCTGTTAGCACTCAGCTTTAGAGACAGCAGATTAGGCTCACTTTCAGTGCCTTACCATCTGGCACTGCATCACCCCATGAGTGAGCTTTCCATTCTACTTTGATCAAAATAAAACCAAAAGTAAAATTCATCACAAACATCATGCTGTACACACACCATCCAAAAAAACTGATTGAAAAATCACTTGGTGCATATGTTGCATGAATAGCTTGGTGTCTGAAGAAGTTACGTTCCACACATTTTGCCAGGAAAAATCACTGAAGTACTAGAAAGGTACACAAGTAATCAAACTCTACGTAGTTATATTTTCAACAGAAAGTGATAATTCCTTTCCTCAGTAGTATCATCTAAAATCCTATTTATCCATGGCTAGCCTATAGTAAACTCAGTATACAGCCTAATGATTCTAGAAAGCAGTATTGTTATACAGTAAAAATAATTTAAATCAATACCTACTAAATGAAAAAATACAGGTTTTTGACAGTACCTCCCCAGGGTGTGTGAAAACTACTTTTTCTATTTACCACCTCCTTTTCAAAATAGTCTATTTTTGTGTGGATAACTAGCTGTAACTAGTGGATCAGCTGTACTATTGATCAAAGTATCTAGAATATACCAGAATAACATTCTAGAATTGTACAAAGTTAAATGAAGCCAGGTCACAATTGTGATACCGGACCAGGCTTGTTTTTATTTCTCCTAGCTTTCAGAATAACTTTAAAAAAATTACTATAACTACCACCTTTGCAGAGTGGTAATGCAAAAAAATGCTGACTAATTGTTTTGTACTTGTTTTAAGTGTATGTTTACAAGGGAAATAGGATTTTCCTCCAGAGAATAATTTTCAGAGAGGCAGAGACAGAGAGTTGGTTGATAGCAAGGACTTTGTTATCTGCCCAAGTAAAAACAAAAAAGAAACAGCTTTAAAGGTGTTCAGCCTGTTTCTCAGAGCAAAGACCATCATGGTGAGTTGGAGCTGACCTCCTTGTGTGATGAGTTGCCTTTGGAGGCCAAACACCAGGCATTTAGAGAGAGTAAAATATCCTGTCCAATGCACCCCTTCTGCTCTTTAATGTATCTGCTGCAGGAAGAAGAAGATGTTTTATAGTATTCATCTTTTACATGCTGAAACGTGAAGAACTGCCCATCTTTAAAACCAAAAGGAAGAAAGGGAGTTTGTAAGGATGCAGTTCCTTGATACAATTCCTTGAAAGCATTCTCTCATCCATTACTCTGCATCAGTCTACACTCTGTCTCTCTAATCTTTTTAAGTCTTGATAAAACCCACTTGTCATAAAAATACATCTGAAAAATGAACTTGCATTCAAATATATTTAAAATTTAAATAGAAAAACACAGATTGCAAATAATCAGTATTAAGACTGTGACACATTCACCATTTATTACAAAATTATGTTATATATGTTGCATAGAGTGCAACACAAGTGTACACTTTGCATAGCCACGTGCAGCTGGTGTAAGGGGGAAGAAATGGTCATAGGCACTTTGCAGACTACTTTAGTGTCCCTTAATCTTCTGCCTCTGTAATAATCCTCAGGTTTTTTTACTCATCTCAAAGTGGATTCATATCTGAGTTTTCAAAAGAATCCCATCTTGCATGTGTCACGAAAATATACTGCTTTTTGAGCAGCTGGCCTCTCCCTCCCTCACAATCAGTGATTTGGCTCCAATTTGGTGCATTTCATAGCACACCTGTGTTATTGCTAGTAGCTTTCAGGAACATCAGGTGTGTGTAGAAACTGTCCAACACATTAATTAAGAGTGTCTCTATGCAGTTATTTCCACATCAGGCTGTACTTTGGAACAAATTCCCAATATTCCATCTCAGAGAAGACATCCCCTAACATGATTTGTTTTAATCACAGCACCCACAGTAGCTCTTGGAAATGAAGCACTTCGTGTTACCTCTGAGTAACCTTTTCATCACTTCTGCACTGGATAATTGTTCCTGTTGTAAGTTAATTGGCAATTATGCCTAATGACACAGTACCTCAAGAATAAAACATTGATTCTTGCTTTCATTGCCTGATATTTTTTAGTAATTTGAGTTTCTGAGAGATTCTGGCATTCATTTATAAACTTTACAAATGCTGATTATTAATAATTAGAGAATGCTGTGGATCATAGGAATAGGAAGGAAGAAGTTGTGTCTCCCTGCCCCAGGGGAAATGCTTGTCAGCTTCTGCCTTCCCTGGCAGATGCTCTAGTCAGTGGCCTCTCATGAGAGACTTCACACTTCTCTGACCAATTTGCGTGGTAGGCATGCCATTAAAACATTTTTCCTAATTCTCAATAAACTTTGCTTTACTCCACAGCCAGGGGAAAGACACTGCACCTTGCTACTTTACAACAGCCTGCTATACACTTGAAAATGCTACATTCTTGATGTTTTAAGTTAAAAACTGCAAGTTATTCCTTGTAGTAAGACTGTGGGAATCAATAATTCCCATTTCTTTTCTGTGGGGTGGTTACTGACTGCCATGCCCCAGCTGAAAGCTAGGCCACAGTAGAGAGACTACTGAGACTGCTTCACTGTGATATTTGCTGGGTTTTGCTTGGGGATTTTTTGGGGTTTTAAAAAATATTATTATTCACTATAACACATATATCTATATGATAATATGATACCAATTTAAACTATTTTACTTGGAGAGGTAAACCTGCTTCAAAGTCAGCCAGGGTCACAGTTTGTGGCAGGTCAGACTAGAGAAAGCACAAGTGCTGGGCTGAGTGCCATGCCCTGTGCTGGGGTATTGGATTTGGCTGTGGTTTGATTTTTATCTGTCCTTGGAGCCAGATAAGCAGCTCTCTGTCAAAGAGGGCAGCACTGGCACATCTTACACTGACTGAAGGGGAGCACCAGCCCAGCTGGGTTGCTGTGTGAAATGCTAGCAACCTCACCAGAACCTGCCTGGACAACTGGTGCCTGGGTCAGGCAGGGACACAAGCTGCAGTAACTCCATCTCTACAGCTTTATAAAAATATCAGCAGTATATTGCCATGGAATTCAACTTTTTCATTATTATTATTAACAGAAAGTCTTAAAATTTTCTCTCTCCTTGCACTACGGCAGATGCCACAATAAAATGATGATAACAAACTGGGATGCAGTCTCAACGACAATGACATTAGAGCTGGCCCACAGCTTTTTACTATTTTTGATGGAAACAAAGATCTGTTCAGAAAAGCTTCCCTAACTCAGAGCAGAAGTAAAAAGAGCTTGTAAGTCTTGAAATTTAGCATGACAACTCAGTGAGCAGCACTAGCACAAAAACTCAGCCCAAGATGAACAGATCAACCACAACTGTTGTCGCTAAAAACAAAACAAAAAGTTGGCAACATAATGACTGGGCAACATGCTCCCTGAATTTTTAGGACCTATGCAAATTATTAAGCATTAAATTTGTATAATTTTTCAGGTGTATTATCTGCAAGATTATGTAACAAGGAGACAGGATCTGTCAAAAAAATAGAGATACCACTATGCCCTTTGTGTGAATACCAAGTCTTGCAAGTTGATGTTCTGCTGAAAATGCACTTGGTTTTGAACAGACATGCCAAGGTTTTATACTCCAGTTGAAAAGCTGAGCTCTATTTTAAAGGATTTACCAAACTTTCTACTGAATTTAAGTCAACAGTTTTATAAAAGGCATCTGAACCCAGAAAAGCAAATTTATTTGGATGTACTCAACATAGCCTCAAGTGAACCATTAAATTTTGTTCATTAGACTCACTGACATAATTTAAAACACTTCATCCAGATAAATGTTATGTCAAGCACAGTTTGATTTGTCCCCATGTGAAAAGTCCAGTCAGCAGAAGTTCAAAATGGGATTTAACAGAATGAGTGAAGTACTTTAGTGATAGCTAGCAAGAAAACCAATAAAACCCACAGCAAGTATTTTTCTTACCCTAAGAAAGAGATCCCTATGCATCAGTAGGAAAACAGAAATCCCTCTTTTCAGCTTGCACTGATATAGTAACCACACAAACCTTTAGTGAGCTTTTAGGGAGGATCCTGTTTTCCATTAAAACGAAGCTTAAAGCCACCTCAGAGGCCTTGTTTCAGTGGGTTGCTTATTTCCCACAATAAACCAGAAAGAGGGAAACACAAAAGGCCATGGCTGATCTAGTGAAAGCCTGTTTTTCTGCTCCTCATATCTGAGAAGTGGGATCTTTACAGGCTTAAGCTCAAGGTTTCTCAGCAATGCAAGCAAAATTTAATTTTTTTTTTGGGGGGGAGGGAGGGGTATTGTCCATGCTTTTAAGAAGACAAAAATATTTTGCAGAAATTGCAGAACTGATTCTACAGAATACCAGAATATCTGGATCAGCAGGCTGCCAGGAGACAGTGAGGGCTGAGAAGGGTTAAGGGGATTCCAAAATGCATTTGGTGGAAATGAGAATTTCCCCTCTCTTGCACTCCACTCAGTCCAACAGGACCATTTTTGCTCTGCTTTCTCTGCTCTGTGCTGCTCCCACACAGTTAGTGGGTGACTCCCCAGTGCCACAAATTTTACCACCCTGCTATGGTGCCTTTATACTGCCTCATCCATGTGGGGACTTTATGCAGCCTTTATGAGCTGAGCAATAATCTGTATTTTGGATGTACTGCTTCATCCTTAATCCTGTCTTCTCATTCCCAGGTTCTGCTGGAAATCTGACCTACCAGAAGAGGGATGGAAATGTTCAAAAGTAAATATCTTGATCACTGGAGGGAATAAACTACTGCTGGGTTTTTTTTCTCCTTTCTTTCAGGAAAATATTAACTAACACTGCCCAAATAATTTGAGAAAGATTTGCAGTCTGCTTCTCCTGGGATCACACATTGCACAAAGACAAGGAATGTGACATTTTTTCATTGCCTGTTCTCAGTGATAAACAGTGAAAAGTGGGGACAGAAGGCACAGGCAGAGTGGAATATTTACATTCCTAGGCATAGACAGAACTCCCAAGTGAAACACAGAGTGCTCTAAAATTATTTTAGAAAGCTCTCTTATCTCTTGTCCTCTGTCATTGTATTGAAAGCACTGGCAGCTTTAGTAATTTTGGACAAACCTTATCTTTTCCTGCACTCTCCTTTTCCCATGTGCTGTCTGAAGAGATGACAGGCAAGTTCTGAGGAACTTTTAATAATAAAACTTCATTAAATCATACCAGTGTTTGTGATGACCACTTCACTAAGCAGCTTGGTCTGCACAGATGCTCAGGCTGGAGGACTCTGCCTGAGGCTGGTTCAGTACCCAGCAGTTTAACACAATTTTAGCTTTTACAGGAGTCTGGCAGTGATGCATTCTTGGGAAGAGGCCATTTAACCTGCCTTAATTTTTGAGGCTGACCATGCTGTTTTACTTCTTATCTCCAGAAATCCATGCCAGACCTCGGAAGTGCTACTTGGCAGAACTGCCTCCTATAAAGTGAACATATTTCTGTGAAGAGCTCCCCTTTAGGGAGGTACAGGTTTCTGTGCAAAAACAATATTCAGTGCAATGGGGAACAAAGACACACGGACTTCTGTGCTTGCTGAGTTCTGCACTTAACCCAAACTAGCACTCATTTGGCTGCCTGCCACTGCAGGGTGGCTGTTCGTGCATCTCTTCACCCAACCAGCATTTTCTCATCATATTGGTCCATAACACTTCCATATGTTGCATATGCTTTAATGGCAAAACTAAAAAAAAATTCCAAAAATATAGAAGTGAACACTTGTGAATTTTCCCAACTAAAAACTGCTTCAAAAACCAAAAGCAATTTTCAGGAGAGGTTAAGGCTACCTGCAGACACTTCTAGTGGCAATGTTGAGCTTCTTAATCCTCAAGACCAATTTGAAATAAAGAAATATGGTCAAAAGACAGACTTTACCCTGATTTTGAAGCCTGAAAATTCTGTGGGCTTCATGCAAGACACAGCTTAGTCAGCTCCCAGCTGAGATATAGAAAAAGTTTGCATGTTTCGAGTCAATTCTGTCTGCATGTGCACTTTGAAAATCAGTTTCTGTGCTCTCATTCAGATTCATATTTCAAGCCTGGCAAGAAAATGAACTTTTCACTCTTCATTTTACTCCTCCAGGGTCCAGCTAGTCTGGAATTCTTTGACAGTCAGGTATCCAGAGATTAATTAGGGAGAGAAAACACTCTTCCATATTGAATCCAAAACAGAAACACAAACACAAAACCCTCCTTCTAAAAAAAATAGAATTTGAAGCACAGTAATGTTTTCTACACAATCAGCCAATTGGAATCAGTGGAATTCTTTCCTCTCCATTTGCTTTGGGTCTCCACATTCCCAGGCAGACAGACTTGGCTGTCTCAGAAATAAGCACTGTGTATTTGAGCCTCAATATTCCCCTTCTTTCGATCTGCTGTCAAACTTCAGACCACAAATTAAATATAAATCTCTCAGTATAGCAACTCTTTTGAGAAGAATGGGCAGAACAAAATATTTACGCATTCGGTACCAAAAGAAAAAAAATTGGTACTGTCTCACTTTTTTTTTTTCCCCTAGTAGAAACACAAAACAAAGTCTTACAAGTCTATACCTCTAGGAGGTCCAACAGAAACCTGTGTTAGCAGGTTGAAATGAAACAAAAGACACTATTGACAAATGTGGCACTATACTTTAAACACTGAACTGATTCAGATCCTTGGATATCTTCAACTAAACAAACATTTAGAGAACAATATCCTCACTATTAGCATTAGAATAGCAATTACAATACACTTTATAGAGAAAATGGTTGGGTTTACAATAAAATAAAATTGGGTTTACACAAATAAAATTTATGTAGGTAAAGAGAGCTAGAAATGTAAGCATATGATTTCTTGTTTTCCTCTCTCTGACTCAGAATAGAAATGGGAGTTAAAAGAGAAAAGTACTTAGAAAAGGGATATGAAAAAGGAAAAGGTTTATCTGTTTTACGGGTAGATCTTTACAGTAAACCAAATGATTCCACTGCAGCCAGAGGTCACCTCCATGTTCTTTACCTTTTCTTACAAAAGTACAAAAAAATAAAAATGCGAATAGAAACAATAAAAAATTCCAATTCTAAGTATGCTATACAATCCCTGGAGTTTAGTAGACAGTGAGAAGGCCAAGCATACAAAGGCTTTAAAAATTACCCTAAATTACACATACATACAGCATTGTGTGCTTGATGTATCTGAAGAAACTCTAGGTTAAATATAAAATGTAAGGAATTGAAATTTTCATGCTTCATGAGTGTAAGACTTGTTCTAATTGCTGTGGCTAGGAAGAAAGTAGACCCAGGAGGCAGTAACTGGATTCGCTCCATTACACAGTATTATGGACCTTTCTCTCTGAGTTGTCTGACACTGGACAAGCTGCAAGAGTGCATAAGCCAAGAGTCTGCTGCAACGCAAAGCTTATATTCCTAAAAAAGATGAGTTTGGAATTATCTTTATACTTGAATTGTTCCTATCAACTACTCATCCATGTGCCAGTGAAAGAAAACAGTTCTGCACTGCATTTTAGTAGAAAACTGTATCTGTGGACATAAAAACATCACAGAACCACCACAAGTTATGTAACGTCTGCTATCTGGTACAAGCCCATCATAAGCACATCTGAAAATAAACTAATAATAATAACAATAGTAGTAGTACATAAATCCTGGAACAAACTGTAGAGCCACAAATCTTTGGCACACTTAAGGCCACTCAAAGATTCTGAAATTTTCAAAAATATTTCTGTTCAATTAGATAATTATGGAATATTTTGGTAAATAACTCAACCAAAGTGTTTCCCTAGTGAAGTGAAACAAAAAAAAAAAGAGATGCACACTGATCTAAAAACCAAATTAAATTAGAACTATGGCATTCATGAAGACATGAATAAAGCATATTTAAATAACAATGTACAATAATAGGAAGAATAATGCTATCAGAATTATTTCTATTATGCACATCCTTTATTAGACAAGAGATATGAAAATACCCTTAGAGAGGCCATCTAAATAAGACTCAAAAAGCCCTGAAATGCATGCTGTTTATTGTTACTTAACAAAGTATAGCAGGAAAATGAACCTTAAGTCTTGAAAAGAAGAAAATTATGTTTTACATCTCCTCCACCTCCATTCAGGTTTTTGGGGTTTTTTTGGAAGAAAAATACAAATATTCTAATATAACCGAAAATCCCAGGATCAGCTGAGTGAGTCACAATAGAAACTTCCTGCTGCAAAAGTTACCATCATCAGGTAACATTTTACACCAGAGCTGTAAACATCACAAAATACAGGAATAAAAATTAAAATGCTAATAAATCTTCAAAGATAACGATAAGAAAATGAGCCTATAATTATTTCTGCCACTCACAATGCATTTTTAATTCACTTCTATGTGGTAAGCTCCATCAATTACTATTTAGATTATGAAAAACAAACCAAATTATCAGTTAATCTGACATTATATACAACTGTAAGGGCTTTGTGAAGTGTTGGACTCACTCAGAACACGACTTTCCATTATTTTATGAGACTTCAACTCCCAAATTCTCACCTGCTACAACACCAGACTTGAGTCCTGAACAAAAACAAGCCAGAAGAACTTAGACAAGAATTTAATGACATAATATTTTAAATATTTAGGAGTAATTTGAATAAGTACTAGTCATCTTAATAGCACAATTTATAAATGCTCACCAGGAGCACACATTTTCTCATGATAAATTCTTCTATTAGAATTCAGTAACGTATTAATTTTTAATAAGGCAATGATCTTGTTAGCATTAAAGGTGACTTCCCTTTCTTTTCACATTAAAAAAAACATGCCAAAATGCTCAAAGGGGTTAACCTCTAGGTGCTAGGTATAAAGAATGATGATTTTTCATGCATTCTAAAGCATGGCTGATGTACCAAGAAAATAAAGAAAATATATCATTTAATGGTACAAATAGGGTTCAACTCAGCAGAATGTGCTACCTTAGAAATGTATTTCAGCTGAGAAACAAATCTTAGTTTTTATGTTAAGTTCAAAATACAGTTACTTTTCAAGGTATTTTCATAACTGCCTTTTATTGTTTTATAATTTTTAAGCATTTTTAATAGTCTACATTTTAAACGTTTCATAAATATTTTGCTGTATATATGACAACATATTTAAATTCAACACCAATTAGTGGAGGCTTCCTGACCTTTGTCACTGTATTCTATACATGTAGATCTCTAGCAAATAACCCCAAGCTAAGTACCAAAACTATTCTCAAGGGAAGAAAGCATTGTGAATTGAACTAACATTGGCAGAGCAATGAAATATCTACTTTCTATTTTGAGATTTTTTCTTTCAAAGACCATCAGAGACTAGTGAAAATGTAGGTGCTGGTGTTTGAGCATGCACAGTTCTCAGTCTGAATAAATAAAAATAGGGGAAAAGTAGGAAGCAAGGACACAAACAAACTGGGTTTTATAAACTGCCTAGGACTGAATTTTCTAAGTTGATCCTAAATTAAATGGCCATGTGTGGAATGCTGCCCCAGGTTCCTTGGCTGAGAATTGCAGTGGTTTAGCACTCCTCTCACCAGGAGGGAATGTGACCTCAGGCTGCAGCCCAAGTGGGTTCTGTTCTGCACATCTGCACAGATGGTCCTACTCGAGAGCCCTTGTACCAAACAAGTCACTTTTTAAGCATGTGCTGCTGCTCCCAGATGGAGCTACACTGCAGCCAGATTCACACTGCTGTCATTTTCATGGTAAAGAAAAATGCTGAATCAGTGTTTCTAAGTGGAAGACTAATAGGCTAAATTTTTTGGGGTTCTTTGTTTGCTTTCTATTAGTTATGTATTATTTTCTCTATGCTTTAAATAAATCCTGTGGTGCTAGTCTTGCTTTTACCATCAATCCTGGGAGTTACATGACATTTTACTGCCTTCAGATTTATCTTTCATAGCACTTGGGCTTTTCATCCTGGTAAGTTACGTGAAAAATATTTAGAGAAGTATGGAACTATACAATGATGCTTCCTTATAATAAAAATAAAATATAATAAAAATATATTTTATTGATATTATATATAAATATATATTATATATCAATATATATTGATATATGTTGATATATTTTACATAGATATCAATCTTATTGATATATTAATACACGTGATTAATATTGTCTATGTTCACCATTATAGTATGTTTTAACTTCTATTAATATGTATTCAATTTAAAAATGTACTCAGGAGAAAAAAATCATGTAAACCAAATAGGTAACATACATGGTCATACAAGCTTTGTGGCTTTTTCTTACCAGTCCCTCAACCCATTAGTTAAAACTCAAGAAAATTAAGCTTTGATTTTTAAATATAATGCTAGTGTGTACATAATAAATTAAACTGAGGTATTTCTTTGGAGCTGAGACCTAACATTTGCAAAATTCATTCCATACAAAAGAAAAATCCTTTGTAAATGTGAGTGGGACACAGCAACCTGTGACAGGAAACAACAGCATGAGCATCAAATTAATGCACAGCACTAGCTGAATTCTAAGTTGTTAAACTGTCATGTTCCATCTGAAGGCAGCAGAGCAAGGAGAGATGAAAGCAGCTCAGGATCTGGCCTGATAAGTACAGAGAGCCCATGTCCTTACAGAAGGCATTGAGAAAATGCTTGTGGTTCCCACCACAGAGCTTGTGGAGCTGAACCCAAAGTCTCATCTGTTAGTCTGGCCAACAGATTTGTTTTCTTTTTTTCATTTTTTTTAAATTTTATTTCATAGTGTGGTGGTTCGACACTGGCCCAACACCAGGCACCCACAGAAGTTGCTTACTCGCCCTCCCTTCCACAGCTGGGCAGAGGAGAGAAAAAAAATTAATGGAGGGTTCAGGAGTTGAGGTAAGGATTGGGAGATAGCAGTTCAAGGTCAAAACAGGCTCAACGTAAAGTTGCAAAGTGAATTTATTACTAACACAATCAGAGGAGGCTAATGAGAAGTAAAATAAGCCCTTAAAACACCTTTTCCCCTCAACCCTTCTGTCCTTCCCACCTGCAGGGTAGGGACACAGGGCAGGGGGGTTTTGGTCAGTTCATCACTGGGGTTTTCTTCTGCTGCTCTGGGGAGGAGTCCTTCCCCTGTGAGCCTGTGGGGTCCCTCCCATGAGACGCAGTTCTCCATGAACTTCTCCAGCCTGGATCCACTCTGATGAGCAGCAGTGCTGCCCAAACTGCTGCAGTGTGAGTCCCTCCCAGGGGCACACAGTCCTCCCCACGCTGCTGTGGTGTGGGTCACTGCCACGGGGTGCAGTGCTCCAGGGATAGGCTGCTCCAGCCTGGGAGCAGGGCCCCCTCTCCACTGGGGCTGCCACTGGAGCACAGCCTCCTCCAGGCATCACCTGCTGTGCCATGGGCACCTCCCCAGGGGCTGGGGGTGGATCTCTGCATCCCCCCTGGATCCCCAGGGGCTGCAGGGGCATAGCTGTCTCACCCTGGTCTCACCACAGCTGCAGAGTATCTCAGCTCTGCCCCTGGAGCACCTCCTGCCCCTCCTTCTCCACTGCCCTTGGTGTCTCCAGGTTGTTTCCTTCACATGTTCTCACCTCCTCCTCTTCTCTGACTAGAGGAAAAACCCTGCCCCACCTCTTTTTTTTTTTATTTTCTTAAATATTTTATCACAGAGGTGTTACCAGCCTATCTAATTGGCCCAGGTTTGGCCAGCAGCAGGTCCATCTTTGGAGCCATCAGGGATTGGCTCTGCTGGACATGGTGGAAGCTTCCAGCAGCTTCTCACAGAAGCCACCTCTGTGATGCCCCTACCAAAAACCAGGCCATATAAAAAAAATCTTATTTTTAGCTCATCTTTCTTTGAAGAATGAGATATTTGCAAATTATGAGGGAAGAGAAGCTCTTATTTGCTTATCCCATGCCCTTTTACATCTTCCACTTCAGTGTTTTACACTACGTTTCAAATTGACAAAAAAATGAAATTCAATGATGAGATCACAAAGCAAGAACAAATGTTTGAACAAAGTGATAAATGCTGAAAAAATAGAAATATGGACATTTAAATGTATGTCAAGCGTTCCATCCCTGCTACACAGCATAGATAACATGGGAGGATGTGGCTTCACTACTTGAGAAGACATACATCAAAACATTTTGACACATTCAATAAGCTGCTGAACACGACTAAAATGCTAAAGAAATAGATGAGCTGTAAGGAAGACATATGCCAACGTGTCAGGAGAGATGAACTGGATTATGTAACAAAGGGACAATCCCTTGTTTCTCTTTTGTTTCTGTGAAGAAGCAGCAGAACAGAAAATGTGAGATAATGGAAGTTTAATTTCACAAACCAAACTCCTTGTCTAAAGCAGGACAGAGACATCCCTTCCTGCTATCAATAAAACTGTCACAATGCTGGAGAAAATTTCCTTTTCTCCTAAAGGACAAAGCAGTGCATCTATTGGGCCAGATGGAGGAATCTGCATATACACCACTTTGCATAACTCCAACTGTACTTTTTTTTTTCTAAATACTCATTCACATATTTATTGAAGGTATGCAGAAGGATAAATCCTTTTTTCCTCTCAAAGCATTAGTTTCTAAATATATATGTATGCACTTATAAAAAAGATAACTTCAAGCAGAGCTGCTTCACTAAAGTAGTGAGTGATTTACCTTTTCTGCTTCAAATGTCATTACTTATTCCTTTGGTAATATCAACTATCACACAGCACATTTCACCTGTATTCATTTTTTATTTTTTTACCAGGTTAATGCCTTTCAGATGCCTTTAAAGACATATATAACAATTTCTTTTAAAGATTGCCTCCTTTGATTTGAAGCACTGTGAAGGAACTGCAGTTTGACTTGTCAAGAAACAATATTGTTTCTTAACAATTTGCAGAAAAATTATTATCCCAACACAAAAAGCACACAGTTATAACTCTTCTGACACAAAGAGTGCTATACAAATATGTTTTCTTAGATGAAACCTAGAGAAGCTGGATGAGAAAACTGGCAAAACAAAAGAAGAAAATAACAAACAGAGTGAAAAATGAAATTTCTGCTGTGTTGACCTCAATGCAGCCCAAAGTGACCCCAACGTGGTCAGAATTTCAGTGGTCTGACAAGGCCAAAATCTCAGTTTTTGGTGTAGGAGGTTAATACTGTGGTACCTGCCTTCCTCTCTTCATACCCAACAAACATCCTCTCCTGCTCTTGGACCATCCTCATCCAAGGTCAGTTTTTGCCAGCATCTTCTCATCTGACACAAATCTAGAACTTTTTAATCAAGGCTCCCATCTCTTCCAGGCCTCCTTTTCCAGCCAGCATTGCCTGCCTTGTAAATCAGTTATACAATCAGCAAAACTCAGTTCCCAATCAGGATCTGTGTTCCCAGCCAGGATCTGTGTTCCCAGCTTGCCTTCTGTGCCTGACCTCATTGGAATCGTCCATCTGGGCTAAATCTCCACCCTTGCACCACTACTGCTCTCCTGCTAAATTATTCCTAGATCCATGCTACTTCAGTTCAAGAACAGGAAACATTTCTGAGTCCCATTTGCATCAATGTAAATGCTTTTAAATCACCTGGCTGAATCACAGCAGAGATTGGATAAGTAGAGCCCCAAAGATGAGGTAAAAGTTAAAGGAGGAGGGGAAAATCTCTCTTTGAGATAAAGCAAGGCCCTGATAGTAATTTCAAATTAAATAGAATCATCAGGAAGTTGATTTGTGGGTAAATGTGAAAATATTGAAATGATCACTTTAGAGTAGAGTAACAAAAAAAATGGCAAACAAGGCACTAGCTCATGTCAGAACAGGGAAAAAATTACTAATTTAATGTACCAATATAATGCAAGGCACCCCTTATAAACCTGAAATTTCTAGGAAAATATGAACTAATATGTTGCAGGAAGATACTGACCTACAGGACCAAAAACCAGGAATTTTTGAACAGAGAAGTATTCTGGAGAAGTATTGCACAGTGAAAAAGTGAAAATGGTCATAAAGAAATGTACTGAATATGGAATGACAAGGATTGCCCTAGCTTGAGTACATCTTTAGTACATGAATAAAACACATCAATTAAAATCATATCGTAAGAAATAATACTAAATAGAGAACTACATCATAAAACACAAAATAATTGATCACATATTTATAGAGAGAGTGGTTGCCAAATTTCTTTGCCCTCAATCTGCCCCTTGTCTACACAGACCATGTGCTGGCTGTTCCTGAGAACAGGCATGGCTTGTCATCTTCACTGATTAATGGAAATTACAGTGACAAATCCGGAATCCAGACCTTACCTAAAGGTGACATGTAATCAATATATTTGCATTCTCTTACAAGCAAGGATAAGGAGGAATATGATACCCTGAATTTATACAAGAATAAATAATCTTGGCTATAAATATAAGAGCTATCCATCACTCCTACTTATTTTCCCTGTCAGCTGCCTGGCAGCAATTTTTCAAGCTGGAACCAGGATCCTGGACATGGTGCACTGCTGGGATTGCAGAAAGAATGTGAGCTGGTGTCAGGTTATAAATTGCTGCTCTAGTCCCATATGGCACATAATCCTCCTGCAAGGCCAAACAAGGAACCATGGATTTCACATGGTGCTTTTATGAGGCGACAGGATCAGCAAGTTTGAAACAAGCAGCTCCTAGAGACATGAAGCGAGGCAAACTCAGCAGAAGGGAGCTCTAATATAACTCTGATTGCAGCCTGCTACTCAATTCCGAGTTCATCTTTGCCTCAAAATTGCCACTAAAGCTCAAAGAACCAACAACAAGGACTTTTTTAGTACTGCTGCAACTTGAACCATAAAACTCATACAAAAAATATTCACCACCCCACTCGGTATGACTAATGGAGCCACTACATCTTCTGCTTGTAATAAGGGGCAAAAATTGACATGAGGAACAATTGAATATCAGGCCTCTGTGCTTGAAAAATCCTTGAGGCAAATATTCTTCCAAGCATCATCAGCAAGGAGGAGAGGAGCTCTGATTTCAAAGTTGGGTGAGCATCACCTGCAGCTCATTGTTAGCTCTTGCTGGCAAGGCTGTGAGCAGCACTGACTCCCCATGCTCTCCCTCAGCCCTGCCACATCCATCTCCCACTAAGCCACGTGCAAGAGACAATGGAGCATGAAGATCTCCGAGCCTGAAAGGGATTATGAGGCTTTCTGATTAGATGCACTGCACTTGCTAAAAAATATGTGTTCCCTCTTTTTTAAAAGAGACTTTCCACCCAATAATCCCTGTCACTGAGCCAAAACACAAAACTGTAGAAAATGTTATATACTTCTACCCCAATTTAATGCACAAAGTTATATTAAAAACAGAGCATACACATGAAAGGGAAATGGACACATCTGACTGCACCA
>NW_005054501.1:125745-134770 GCF_000277835.1 Geospiza fortis | reverse complement strand
ACTACAGTGGTTCAGGATTCAAACCTCCACTTCTCAAGTCATTCCACATCCTGAATTGACAACAATTTTTTTACCCCTTGAGAGTGTCAATAAGTGATATAAAAATTGAGCACAGAACATCCCAGAGATCTTAACTAGGTTGTAACAAATGTCACCTCTGTGTGTCCCAGCAACACCTGACACAACTGCGCAGCCAATTTCATTTCCATAGTCACGGGGGTGGGGGGGGGTATCCAAGTTATCTGTGGCAAGATGGAAATCCTCAATCCTCTTCTCAAATGTCCACTGAAAGATCAGGGTGTCTGTGCATTGATCTACTTCAATTTCATGGGGAAATATTAAAATTGATTGACTAAAAACCCATCAAAACACATGAATTCCATCACAGTGGTGAGCTAGAACATCTCATTCCTTGTTTCCTGTCATGCGGGCAACACTTCCAGTGTCACTGAAGGTTGCTCAACAAAACCAAATATTTGGACAAAACTTGCAAATAAACCAAATATTGGGACAAAACTTGCAAATATAATGTGCAGAAAGAAGCAACAACAAACTTAAATTTGCTTTTCCACTGTATGAATTTTATGGCTATCACAGGAGTAAAGCAAATCACAAGGTGCAGATTTAATTGATTTCTAAAAATGCATTTCACTACTTTCTAGCAGAAAACCATTTTTAGCTGGTCATCATAAGAAGAGCACTGTCAACACAGCTATGCCCAGCATGGTGTAAAGGGTCTGTAATGTTTTTGTTTTCAGTTGAAAATATTCTTAACACATCAAAGTGAAACAGCATCCTGGAGCTGCTGCTGGCATAGATGTTCAGTGGGAATCTGAATAATAAATGTGAGTGGGAGTGACTCCAAGTCTGAAATCAAGTGCTGCCCAGCAGTTCTAGTGGCTCTCAGCATTCCCCTGTGGCTGAGGTGCTTTGAAGTACTCTAAGAGATGTCTTTTCTTCATACTGGTATTTAATCTCCACTTCCCTTGGGAAGGACAATGTCTGGAGCTGCCTCTATTAGAGCATGTGACAGTAACCAGCTGGAATGTCTGAGGGATTGCTGAACACGCGCAGAGGTCCTCCCAACCTGAGACATATGGTGTACTATCCATTTGGCAATCTTACACAGTTACACTGTCTCCCTCTAACATTTAAAACGTTCCCAAGCTTGAATAAATGATCTGTTGTCAAAAACAGGAAAAAAAATAAAAGCAAATTTATAGCTTAGCAGGAGAACTGGGGACCATTGCTAGAACTGAAGCAATCATATATTTTCTTGATTTCTGAAGTCTTTTTTGAGACCTGAATGATCTTGACAAATACCTAATGAAATACTTCAATATATTTTCCTTATGCAGTATGTACATTGATTGACTCTTACTGCTGAAGAGTGCATTAGAAATAGCTACCTTTCTCAAATAATTAATCACCATTTTTATCAGTCAGAGGTAGCTCAGTTCAGGTTTAAATGGTGACTACTTTCCCTAGACTGCTACTATTTTTAAATAATTTATAAGATTGAGGACATTTCTATTAAAAGACTTGATGTTTCCACGTAAATTTTCTAAATACAAAATAGGGTATTGATCATTGTTCAACACTTTTCAGGGACCAAATATAGCAGTGAAAAGCTATTACAAAAAGCAATGCTGTACTTGTCCCTCTAATTCCAGGTAATAGACAGATAGCATGATGGGAAACTGCTGATGGCACTGAACAATTTAAATACAATAAAGCTGCTTTTACTGCATAGAAAGCTGCATTCCAAAACTCCATTTTTCAAAAGAAGAAAGACAGGGGAAACTGGAGATCTTGCATTACCTGGGATATTACAGGTAAAACCCTCAAACTTTTGGGTTTTCTTTTTTTTTTTTTTAATTTTTCTCAAGTTCTTTTATATGCTCTCAAATTCAGAATGAAATTTGATTTAGCAGTGATACAGAACAATATTTTTTTTAACACAAGGGGAAGAGTTCCACGTGCTTCTTTGCTGGATAGGACCAGAAAAGGCAGTGGAGAGCTCCAGCTTGCTTTTGAGCTGGCAGTTCCCACACATGCAGTGATTCTGTTTTCAATGGGAAAAGACACCACTTTTTTTTTTTTTTAATTCTTTTGGCCAGTACTTAATCATCTGTTTTTTCTTCAAGTCATTGAAATGTCCCTCAATTAATTTAATTTAAAACTTGCCCAGCTGACAGGAGGTATTAACACCACTACAGCTGTAGAAACTGCACATACTAATTAGATATTAGGTACTTGGAGCTGTGATGGACTGTCCCCTCATACTAAATGAAGACACAAAGTGTGCCAGAGCTTGTTTATGCACCATTTGAGAGGCCTGCACAAACACAGGGGTTTCGACAAATGTACTGATGCAGTCTGGTTTATTTAAATAAAGGTTGCAGGATTACTTCTCCAAAGTAAACTGGCAGCTTATTCAACCTGACTTCTTTGGAGTAATTAAGATTTGTTTGCCTATTGATCGCAGTGGCCAGGTCTAGGATCTCCCCAGACAGAGGAGGAAGGGAAAACTATTTTCAGAAGAAATAACACTGAATATCAAAGCCAATAAGGATTTCAAAAATAAAACCCATCTTAAATACTCACCTTTCCCCAAGAACCGTTTTCTGTCTAGCCATATTCCTATTTAAGTAGGTGCTTAATAAATATCTTCCTCCTGACCATTTGTCTGCAAAATCAACAATATAACAAGGGCTGGGAACTTCATTTGAGCACCTTTACCAGAATCTTTTTTTTTGTCAATTAAAATTTTAATTTTACTTTAAGAAATCTTTAGATTAAAAGTCTCCTTTTTCCACCAGACATTGGCCTGACTTCTCTTTAGTCTACCCCCAAATCCACCACCAGGCTGGCTTACAAACAGGTCAGTGTAACCAAGGTGATTCTCCTAATGAGCCATTGCTTCCACAGCTTCACAGTTATCTTTGTGCCATGAAGCTTTGTTCTTCCAAAGAGAATGATTATTCTTCAGTCTGAGCACAGAAATGAAGAAAATGTGCACCTTCAACAGAGAGGAAACAAGTACATGCTTCTAACTCTATGTTCATCCTGTGTTCAGATTGACAGCACCTTAGCAGAGTGCAACTATTTGGAGAATATAAAAACCCATCTGAACTAATGCAAGGTCTTCAACCACTGTTCCCTTTCACTTATTTGATCATGTTTTGGGGCTTTTTTGGGTAACTACCTTTATATAAAATTAGTCACAAAGAAAATATAAATATTTCCTTAATAATAACTAAATTAGCTTGACTTAACACACAGTGCAGAACACAGTCCCAAACTCATTCGTATTAGAAAATATTATTCAAGGACCTATTTATCAATTTTTCATATGAAAAACAGTGTCATTTAATTCAGAATGCTGAGAAGATTAAAATACCTTTGTTGCCATTTGGCCTAAAGAGAAGTACAATGAGATTCTTTTGCACTGAAAAGTGCAAGTTTGATATCAAGACACCACCTAAAGAAAATAAATCACAGTTGTTTTCTTAAACCTTCCGTTACTTGAAAAAAACCTAAATCACCTTCACATTGTCTGAAAAGCTCAAACATTGTTTTTACCTGGAAGCAGCGTGTACTCTCGTGTCTTTTCTATATACAGTAATTTTATTATGGGGATTTCTTTTCAAAGGAAATTGAACAAGGCAATTTAAAGGCTCTCAAAGGAATAATAAGCAGTAGTCAACCTTCGTGGATGAAGCAGTTATTTCCTATTTATTTTTCTATTACGTTTTCATATCAGAAATATGCCTATAAATGATCAAGTAGGGAACAACCTCAATCTCCAGTATAAAATGACAAAAAATAATTTGCACAGAGAACCACAGACCTACCAATAGGTTTTTTGGTAAGGCAATCAAAGTAGAGTTGAATCTGTACAATTAAAGGAAGTGTCTATTTAAGAAATGGAAGAAAATAGAAGGACGTCTGAAAAAAAATAACTATGTAGATGATGTTCAAATGTGAGATATCTTAAATAATTTTGAGGGGAAAAGAAAGTGAAAAAAAGATTACATCAAAAGAAGGCACAGAGAACACACTTGAGGTGAAAAGCAAAAACTGAAAATACTGATTTGTTCCTTAGAAATGGTGTCTGGAACTGTAAATTCAGGAGAAACCACTTACAACTGGAATTATATCCATGCTCCCCCTTCAGAATTAGAGAAAAGCAAGGACCAGGGTGCCAAAAAGCCAAGTTACTGAAGCAAAGTACTAGCTGGTGAATATAATGGAGTAATAAAATAAAGAAAAAAATTGGAAACAATAAAAATCTTCATAAACAATATTAAAAAACAATTTGTGCATTCCTTTAGTGTTGAGGTGGGGAAAACAAAACCAAACAATGCCATATGAGAAGATACAAACCTAAAACAAAGGTCTGCAATTGGCACACAAGAGTGTACAAGACTATATATTGTAGATTTCCTAGGGGAAAAGGGATAGAAAAAGAAATGTTATTGATGGCAAAAGGAACTAAAGAAAAAAAAGGATTTTTTTAGATGTCCAGAGAAAGGTAGATTTTTAAATTAATCAGCCATTGTGAAGGGCTAAACTTCAGAGATATTGCACATGGATCAGGAAAGATGGCACTGAAGGATTAACACCCTCAGAAAAATAAATACAAATGTGTAAATGAGGAGGTCAGATCAGTAAATTTGATGTGTTTTATTAATCTGTTTTTAGATATATGTGGGCAGAAATATGATTTCATGCATTAGGCAGTGGAGAAGTTATCTAAACCAACAAGAATGGCAGCAAACCCTCCAATATTACATGTATTTGTTACAGCAGTTGCTAAGGAAATACAGGGAAATGTTGAACTGGACTTATAGACCATTTAAAAAAAAAAAACAACAAATCAAAACACCAAATTATTTATTCCACCATCTGTTGTACACAAAGCAAAAGTTATGAAAATTTCAAGAGGCTTTCAAGAATAAAGAAAAGCAAAAGGATTGTAAATTAAAATCAGCAGGGGATTATCTCCTCATTTGCTGAATCTCCTTTGATCCTCCTTAAAAAGTGGTGAAATATCTAGAGACCCAAACAACTGGAGAGGAGTCAAAAAGGCCACAGCATTGTATTCATGTTTCTGCTACAATCCCCTTCAGGTATATTCCACTTGCCCTTTTTGATAGATTTACAAAAAAAAACCCAAAACCCCCGAATGAAAATATTATTCTTTGTGATACATTCAGCTAACTTTCCAAGACTTCAAAAAGGGTTTCAGGATCATTTTAATTTTGAAGCAAATAAATAGGTGGTTCCACAAAATCCACTGTTTAGTGCTCCATCAATCTTATGATTTCAGAGCAAAAGAGAAGTCAGTGAAAATGATCTGAAGTGGTCCACAAGATGGAAGGAACTGAGTGATTTCAGGTTCTGCTTAAGGAAAGGGAAAGCAACACCTCAAGTACATTTCTGATTTTTTCTTTTCCAGTAAACCAGCCTATTTTCTCTTTATTTCTATTTTCAACTACTCCAGAAAGGTTTGTTCAGCTGTTGCAAACACTGCAACTTTTAGTGTTTCGTTGTTTGGTGTAGAGAGCCAGTGGAAAAGCAAGTGAAGCACTGCTGAAATGAAACACAGCTCTGAGAAACCCCTCTGCTATGGCCACATAACTCATGCCACATGCTCAATGCATACCATGGCAATTATCTTACAAAAGGCCAGGGAATGGTGCATAAAAAACTTTTTTGGGGTTTTTGGTAAGTCTCCATGTTTTACATTTTACAGCTTGAGTCTGAGTAGAGCTGCAACACAAGTTGTGTATTTATTTGTAGGAAATAAGTGGAGCTCCCAATAATCAATCACTTGTTTAATTCCAATATTATTACCGCAGAAGTATAGTTTTCATCAGAAAGAAAAGTTACATAAAGAAAGCTTAATATTTCATTCTAGTTTTTAAAAATTTTCATTTCTTTCTGTGCTACAGTGACCTGAGAATGTAATTATTGGTAGAATATGGTCAGGTAATTGCAGGCAGTTCAGAGCACTTTATGAAGTTGCTGCCCTTGACAGCTCATTCTGTGCAGACCTGTCATCCACTACAAGGCAAAATGAAATGATTTTGCATATTTTTCATTCGAGGAGGGACTGCTGGATCAGTAGCAGTATGTTACAGAAAGCATATTCAGAATTCCATGGTTATCCAGAATTTGTGGGTCCCCCTTTTCTGAGCAAGCAGTATTACAGTTACAGAACTCCTGCCTGATTACATACTGCATTTGATCTGAGAAACTAAACACTGATTGCAAGTTAAACATTTGATCTGGAAAATTAAACATACAGTTACTCACTCAGCTGGCTCTCTTGGAAATGCTTTAAGAGGGTGGCCCAATGGAGACAGGAGGAGTAAGGCATTAAGAGACACAACATTGAAAGGAGAAGGAAACACTACCTGAATTGAAGAGCATTTTTTCAAGAAATAATGGTAATTTTGCCCTCTCTCATGTTGCTAGAGAAAAATCTCCCTGAAAAGGCATAGGCTGACATGCCTCTGGAACTGGTAAAGCCCATCAGGGTCTGCTGCAGGAACTCCAGATTTCCATCCAAACCTGGCACAGATCTGTTTCTGGACAAATAGCAAACCTCTGCTTCCCCCTCCTACATTCATTTCTGAGTGGAACTCAAGAATTATTAATGCTGATATCTTAAAATAAAACATGACACTTCTCCAAAGCACATCTGACAACTCTAAAATCATCCAAATCTCCCTGCTGAGAAAAGCAGCTTTTGAACAGACACCTAAAAGATCTTTACCATGACCATTGTCCTGTGCTGGCAGGAACTTAAAATTCTGAGTTAATGGTTGAGCTGAAATCATAATAAATTAATTTTAAATTATTAAATATATATGAATAAAACAGCAGGGAAATCAAGTTCAAGACATACATGCAATTTACTGGGTTTGACTCTCACTTCACTTTATAGCAGTTACTGAAACCAAATTATTGTTTATTTCCTCCAGAGAATCCTGTTCCCCATTACATTGGATTCCAGCCACGCCAAATCTGATGAACCACAGGCATATTTTGGTGAGAGGTTTTATTTTAACTTTTTAACTTTTTTTTTTCCTGCTCCAAATGCTATTTCCAAAGGTTCCTTTCCAAGTTACTTGTATTTGGCCTATAATCTATACAAAACTATCTAACATTTTGTTTCTAGGACAAGCTTTCAAGTAAGCCAGGTGTGGGAACATCCTTCAGTTATATGTGCTCTCACGAGCATCAATGAAATGAAATAGTAAACCAGGTCTGTCTGAAAGATGAAATAGGAGTTTTGATGATACATGATTAAAAAAATTAAAATGTAAATTTATTTGGCTTTTTTGTGAGGAAAATAGTTACAAATATATCTAATTTTATAAAAAATATACATTTTTTTAGAGATGCATTTGTTTTGTTGGGTTTTGGTGGGGGGGGTTGTTTGGTTTTGTTTGGGTTTTTGCTTTTGTTTGTTTTTGTTGTTGGTTGGGGTTTTCTTTGTGACAAAGGATGGATGAAAGCTGCTCAGCTTTTGTCCGCACTGAGTTCTGGTTAATACTTTCCAAGCAATGGAAAATAATTCAACCCCACATTTTCCAGGCAATGTGAAAGAAAATGCTGTTTACTTGCTCTCAAAGCTATACAACTGAAGATTTAAGAGCTCAAGACAAAATACTGAAGTCTCCTCTCAGTGAGGCACAAGAAATTTTTCTTCTCTTGTTTAAATCCTCCAGTACTTTCTCATAAAGGTTTCATAAGAAATGATTATTTGTTCCTATAGAGTAGACAGTAAATTAGCATTCCAGTAATAATTCCAAATTAAAATGGATTATCTTTGATTTCTGTAGCTAAAGTATTTACTAACTAGAAATTAGAAGCAATTATGCATATGCAAGTAGTCACAGGGTAGGGACATTTCTCCATTTAAAACAGACAGAATTATTTACTGCTGGCATGGAACAATGCACTCTCCCTGTGCTCTAGGAATGTCCCTGGCACCACCAGCAAACACAACAGCTATTGTAACTATTTCAGCATATTATCTCCTATGAATGAAGTTACAGCACACCATAGGACTTAGACCAGGTAACACTACAAAAGCTTAGACTCAGTCTTGAGAAGTACATAAGCCCTTATCTAACTTTATTTTTATTAGCAGAGCCACTGATGCTGATTGGGCAACTCCTGTGCTTAGCTAGGCATGTACTAAAATGCTTTGTCCAAAGATCACACCATGCCAGGGTACATCTGAGGAAAGGTTATTATGTGTGTGTGTGCATCTCTGCAGTCAGGAAGAAGGAAAATCATTTGTAGTCAATAAAAATGCAGTGATTTGATTAAACCATTTCTACATTCAAGACCTGGATCAGTTACAAGAATCCTAAGATTCCAGAGCTTCCCACGTTCCCAGGGACTGGTGGCCACAGTTACCAGCTACAGAACCAAAAACTGAGTCAGCAGTCCTTCGTGTGGAGCAGGCTTACGCACATTTCTTGGATCCAATTTAGAACTGGTTTTAACAACCACCACAATTATTTTAACGTTTCATACTCCACCACCTACAGATGTACTACACAGAACCCCAGGGTCCAAGGGAATTATAGGGGTCAATTTCCTTCAGATTTCTTCTGGAACTGTCAGAGAGCAGCAGTGTTACTGTCAGTTTGCTGCTCATTTTAACTGCTCTGCACTGTCGCTTCAAAAAGTCTCACATTTACAATTTAATAGATAACAAAATACAGACAATACTAAGTGGATTGCTGTAAAGACACTGATTTTATTACAGTGAAATACTAAGATGCCAGCCTGCTATGTTAATCAATATGGTTGCCTTGGTTGCACAAAGATAATTAAATTTTAATTGAAATTCACTAAGAGTAAGATTACCTATAAATATTTCAACAAAGAAGACAAAGAGAATGTTAATATTTTATTTATTATGGATAACACTTGCAAAACATCTTGCAAAAAAAACCAAAGAAAACCAGAAAAGAATGAAAACTAAATGTATTTT
>NW_005054501.1:111617-125684 GCF_000277835.1 Geospiza fortis | reverse complement strand
TTTTTACTTCATGGTCATCAAGACGTTTTTGTTTATAGATGACCTTTGACAGTCCAAACTGAGAACAGGAGAAGATGACCTTTCATTATTAAGGTTTGTTTCAGGCAGACATGTGTATCCCATAAGAATGAGATTGAAACAGAACTTAGAATCATAAACCAGGTTCTTTTCCTCATTCACTTAAAGAAGAACAGATTTATTCTGCCTATATTAACATAAAACACTGGAATGGTACTACACTGCTTGCCCTGGAAGACCACTCTAGAAGATCACCTGGAAGTGGGTGAAGGTTCCAGCAAATTCCAGTGCCACTATCAGAGAGCCATGGGGTCTGAGAGAAATCACCAAGAGACTCCAAAACTCAGGCTGGACACTGCATGCACTGAGTGTTCATCTACCCAAGCCAAATTCCCTCTTGAATTGCCCTGAAACACGGCCACAAGAGTCATTGCTAAAACCTGCTCTTCCAAATTCAGAGTAGATTTTGCTACTTGGTGCTGTTACTGTCTCTGTGGGTGCCTGACAGCAGCGTTCTGGGGGGCAAGTAGACAAAACACAAGGAGGAAGACATCCACTTTCAGGTTTAGGATCAAATTCCACACCTGGGGATCTTGGCTGACTTCAGTGGTCATAACACATAAAGACCTTATTCAGTAATTTTTTGAGGTAATAAACTTGGGTGTGAGAGCGTAGCTAGAGAGAAAATAGTATCAGTTTTAAGTGATTTTCCCATTAAGACAATTTTTACAGGAAGCAGCAAGCAAAGCACTCCCAAGCACTATTTCTGCCACAGCACCACCTGTACCAGGAATTATATACATGCACCCAAATCTCACAGTCAGCTTGGAAAATTTATCCTCAATGGTTTACAGCGAGAAGAAACTATTGATTGTACTGCTTCAGTTCAACCAAAAAGTTACCAGTGGAAGGTAGATTTTAAATCACTTACATTAAGGGTCCTTGGACCTGAGGAAGAAGTGTTGGATTTTTTTTTTACAACTGCGCCAACTAATTCTCAAAAGTGCTAATGGAAAAAATAGTCACTTGCAGAAAGATCAAAATAGCTCTCAAAAATGTTTCAAAATATTGACTGTCTTTAAAATTGTAAAGCAAAAAAGAACTCTACCCTGGTGCTCAGATGGTAAGAAACAATACAGTGGAGCAAATGCTGGTGGTACACATCTGGGATCCTCCATCCCCAGAAGGGCCAGGAACAGATGTTGGATGTTTGCAACAGCAACTACTATTCCCAAACCAGTCCCTGGTGCAATCATGCCTGGCCTGACAAGGTGTTCCATATGCCAAATAAAGCAAAAGAGAAAGAGCAAAACAAGAGACAGAAGAAAGGAAATGCACAACAGCAGCTCTGCAAATCTCTTTCCATACTGAGGTGTGCTTCCACAGCCCTTCTGCCTTGCAGCCATGGCACAGCAGGGGAAAAGCTGTGGAATCAGGCCCTTTTCCCTTTTTCCTGGGAAACAAAACTCCCCAGACCAGGTACACTATGTCAGTTTAAATGAGGCACTTGGGACTTTCAAGGCAGCCCCAGTTGGACAGGGTGGCAGGATGGGTTTGGAGAGATCCTGTGCTGTTCAAAACTTCAGGAAGCAGCTGCCCACTCTAGGCCACAGACCCCTGAACACCAATGCCGGACCTTTTCCTTGGGAAACAAACCTCACCAGTCCAGGTTCCTAGTGTCACTTTGCAGGAGACACTTGGAATTGTTAGGGTAGCCTGAGTTGGAGGTGGTGGCAGATTGGTTCTGGGAGACATCCTGTGCCGTGTGGAATTTCAGGAGGCGGCCGCCCTCTGAGGGCCTCTGGCCCCCGAACACCAATGCCGGCCCTTTTCCCTGGCAAACAAAACTCACCAGCCCAGGTTCTTGATGGTAGATTGCAGGAGCCACTTGGTACTGTCAATGCAGCCCCAGTTGGATAGGGTGGCAGGACGGGTTTGGAGAAATCCTGCGCTGTGCAGAATTTCAGGAGGCGGCCGTCTCCTCAGGGCCACAGGCCCTTGAGCACGAACACTGTCACTTTTCCCTGGGAAATAGAAATCACCATTCCAGGGTCCTGATGGCAGATTGCAGGAGGTGATTGGAATTGTTAGGGTAGCCTGAGTTGGAGGTGGCGGCAGATTGGTTCTGGGAGACATCCTGCGCTGTGTGGAATTTCAGGAGGCGGCCGCCCTCTGAGGGCCTCTGGCCCCCGAACACCAACGCCGGCCCTTTTCCCTGGCAAACAAAACTCACCAGCCCAGGTTCTTGATGGTAGATTGCAGGAGCCACTTGGTACTGTCAATGCAGCCCCAGTTGGATAGGGTGGCAGGACGGGTTTGGAGAAATCCTGCGCTGTGCAGAATTTCAGGAGGCAGCCGCCCCCTCAGGGCCACAGGCCCCTGAACACCAACGCCATCACTTTTCCCTGGGAAATGGAAGTCACCATCCCAGGTTCCTGGTGTCAGTTTGCAGGAGGTGATTGGAATTGTTAGGGTAGCCTGAGTTGAAGGTGGTGGCAGGTTGGTTCTGGGAGACATCCTGCACCATGTAGAATTTCAGGAGGTGGCCACCCCCTCTAAGGCCCACAGGCCCCCGAGCACCAACGCCGGCCCTTTTCCCTGGCAAACAAAACTCACCAGCCCAGGTTCCTGATGTTAGAGAGGCTTCCCATCCTCTCTTTGGCACCTGGCACTGCCAGAGTGGAACATGAGCCACACTGATTTGAAAACATTCCCACATGGCCATGGAAAGGTTCTCCCTGGTAATCACTGAGCCATGGCACTAGAGTGCCCTACATCTTAAGACACAAATATTTTGCATTTTGCAGTTGGAGTACATCTCTTTTAGTACATCCCAATTTCTGCAGGACATGAGCAGAAGTAGCTGCTGTTTCCTGTACAGCAGTAAAGGTTTCTTGGAAAAAAAAATAAGAGAGAGCTACATAACACTATTTAAGAGACTGAAAAACAGCTGCAATAATGACTTAAGAGGTTGTCAGGAATCTTTGCTAAGGTACATTTAAATCGCTCATATTGAGCTACCACATAAATGTCTTATTTCCAACATTTCCCTATCTGATCAGTGTCTGTTTTGAATTAAAGGAATGAAAGGAAGGTGCGTGTGTGTGAATAACAATCATCAGCTGGGAAACCCTAGAAAGCAGATTTCAGCACATTATATATAATTCAAGGAAAACCGCAAGACGTGGATTGCAATTTTATTGTTGCATTTTAGAAATCAGATTATAAACATTGCATTTGGTTTTATTTTCCTTGTTGACTCTGGGCTGTTGAAGAACCTAATACATGATATTTTTGGAGGTATTAATGGACACCAGAAAGAAAAAAAACACTCCTACCTGCAGTAATTTTACCTTATCCACATGGAAGGTAGCCAGTCTATTTGAAGATAATTTTCATAAAATGTGCCAAATGAAAGTCATGGAAAACACAAAGAAAACATACTTCAGTGAGCAGAAATCCAGCTAAAATAAGAAGCTCAATATTTATAAAGAATTCAAGCTTTTTTGGTCAATTTTCAGCAATTTTAGACTTCAAAATCCATGATGCAGCAAAGCATCCCTTCCAACCCAAAAATGCCTTTTTTTTTTAACCAAGACCACAAAAAACTCTATTTCCTTCAGATTTTTACATATTTACATTTCAATTTAGAATGCTTTATTAATTTAATCATTAAATTGATACTGTTAATGCATTTCAGAATCAAGTAATTGATTTTGCAGCAAGAAAAAAATCATTAATATTAACAAGAAAAAAGGCATATTTAAAAGCTGTCAAGGATATTGAAATGACTAAAACACTTGAGCCTGTTTTAACCAGTTCAGATTCCAAGAATTAAAGCTTCTCTGCAAGAAAACCACAACCAAATTAAGCAAGAAAACTTTAAAAAAAGTTTCTTTTGAGTTGCTGATTATTTAAATTATTTACTTGTTTCAAATATTTGACAGAGTATTTGACAATATCTCTTTGCCAAAAGAAACTTGAAAAAGTGAAATATTGAAAAATTTCTCCAATAATTCACTAAAAATCTTTTTCCATGTCTTCCCCCAAGTCCATAGACCATAAAATTACAAATCACAAGGAAACTTTAAGGAGTGATATCCATTCGTTTCTTCTGGCCTTGTTATATCCAAGCTGTACACATGGATAGGGATTATTGCATCCCTTGAATATGTATTTCCACTAATACTTTTGCCTCTTTACTTCTGAAGAGCTAGAATATTTTAATTTGATTATGATCATATTAGTTACATCTAGGGTATTAGTCCCTGAGTTCTCCAGTTCTAGGATAATTCAAAATTGTGCTAAGTTTCCCATTTGAGTAATTCCTGTAGGGAGCATTATCTCTTTGTTCTATCCCATGCAGATGTGATGGGAACTCCTTTAATGAAGTAAAGTTGCAAACTCTTTCAGTATATAATATTCACAATTCCTGTAGCTTAGTAGGTAGTTTTATCCCAGCTGCAATCTATTCCTTAATTATAAAGTCATATTTAGAAGTGTCCCTAGTACACAGAATATTACAATCTAAATATCAAATTATACAGCAGAATTATGGAAAAAAAAGAAAGCATGGGTTTTAATCAAAATATTTTCTATATTTATACAGGAAATGCCAAATTACATTTTAAAAAACCCAGAATAAACAGATTCTCAGGTGAAGTTCCTGGTCAAACTGTGAGATACCAGAAGCAAAGTACTTGCCAGTGAAGTTTATCAATAGTATCAGATTTAAAAGAACTGAAAACTTTGTATTTGAAAGTACAAAATTCTGCCTGAAATTAAGGATTTTTTTTAAAGAAGTAAACTATTTTTTGCCTAGTAAGTGAAGAAATAGTGAGAAATCTTTGTCAAATGCATGACTAAAAGAATGCAAAGGGATCTTGACAAACAGATATGAACCAGGTGTCTATGATTTGTTAGATTTCTTTGTTTTGTGTGGGGTTTAAGGAACTTAAAGCAAACTACTTAGCTTGATCCCTTTATCTCCTGCTCCAAAAATTTCAGGGAAACCTAAACAAGAGTCTTTCCTATGTGATTATCAAATAGTTAGACTATTGTTCCAGTAAACAGAAAATGTCTGTCTCCATTCTCTCTGGCACTTCCCATTGCTCTGTGTCAAATTCCCAGTGACACCTAGTGATGACTCCACTCACATGGAGCAGTTGGCTTTTCTAGTTCATCAGTCTTTTGAGTAATTATTACAATCTCTAAGCCAGGTTGTCTCAAAACAATTGCTTCATGCTTCTATTTCACATATTTAGGAAAAAAAAAAAAAAAACAGAAAATGTGAACCTTTTATAAAAATAGGACCTAAGAAAAATACTTAGAGCTTTATCACAGCTTGGGTAAAACTGATCAGAATAATATTTAAATTTAATTTAGAATAACTAGCCAACTAGGATTGTCAGCAAACAATGACTATGCTTATCAGATGGAAAGATAATAAGATTTTCATTGCCAGAAATCTAAACATTGCCATGGCCTTGAGTGGGAGGGCAGTGTTCCTAACACACCTCATGTATTTCATATACTGTGCTAGCAGCATCTAATGTGTCACTGAAATTGTGAACTTCCTGAATTTTAGAGTATTACTCAAGCTTTCTGTTACCATCTTGTTGCTCAGGAAAGCCTTAAAGCACTCTAAAGCCCTTGATCATTGTAATTCACCTGAAGCTCAGCCTTTCTTTCAAAATTAGCTGACTTATTAGACAGCAAGGCAACCTTTGATAAGAAAATGTATGAAGTTCAATACAGAAATGCAAAATAGATTTCAAATGAATTATTTCTGTCTCTTGTGAGTTAATATTGTATATGATTTATTTTAAAGCTGGCAAAGGCAGAATTTCATCTGCATTTTTAAACTAATTTTCTATTGAATAACAATACCTGGCACTGGCAGCTGAGGGAACTGTCATTTTTAGCTCACTCCACCTGGCAAAGCTGATGACAATATCTCTTTTGCAGGTAAGCTGCTTGTCAGTTCTACTGTCAAGACACACTGAGATGCTTACACAGGGAAACAATTACTAATGAATCATTTGAAAAGAAAATTGTTTCTTGTTTCTCCCTCTCTGCTGAGCTCAGTGAGTTCTGCTCCTTTTGCAGCACACAGAATACAGAACCAAAGAGGGGAGAACCAGGAGCACCTCCAGCAGCTGGGGATGCATTTTGGATTGACAGGACACGTAGCTACTTTAAAAAAAACAGTGCTTTAAACCAACTCATATCCTATCTCAGGTGCCAGTTGCTCAAAATCAGCCTTGAGGACACAGACGCAACTTCTGCTGATGGCAACACAAGGGATGAGAGTGCAGGCAGATTTTGGTGAGCAAGGATTCACTGCTAAACACTGCAGAACAGCTACCAATAAGGTAGATTTGAAGCCATTCATGGTTCTCTGTCTGCAAGCTACACCCAACCTCAGCATAAGATGAATGAATATTATTCTTTCCTGACTGAAAGCACTCTGTATATTTAGGTTCTAATTGCTGTGCACAACGTAAAATGAACCCAGTTGTTCTGCTTGTGTCACATGCCAAGAGAATAACTCTGCAGAAGAAAGGCAAAACCAGTCTGACATATGTTTTCTGCATCCCACTGAAGTACTATTTTCCCAGGCACTGCCCGAGGCAGCAATCACCAACAAAGCTCAGTGAGAACACTGAAAATGAGAAAATCACAAACGAAAAATTAACAGTCACATCCACTTTATCAACATTGCACAGATAACTAAGCAAGTGGACTTAGCAAACCTGACTTACATTACTTTCGCATTTCACCCTGACCCAGTGATTTAGGATTCACATCAAGGAACATTGATCAAAATAAAGAACTTGTTATCTTGCCACTAATATTTATTTGACCCATAAAGTGATTTTTTTTTTTAAGAAGGCAGACATGGGAATTTCAAATGTTCTATAGGAAATAGCTTTTTCATACCCTCCAGTTTTTAAAATACCATAGCTGCAAAGGATTTTGGTACACAAATCCTGCTTCCATCACCAAGACAATCATATAACTATTACTTGCTGTCAAGTCCTAACCACCTGCACATATGGAAGCCATTATAAAGTCAGTTAAGTGGCTGACTACAGACACATGATTTTATTTCAGGTTTCTAAATAATTCTTGACCTAAGATTTCCATCTTACTATGGTTTGTAGAGCCAGCTGCAGATGCATTTTGTGCTAAGCTATGTAAGTTATTATTACTATGTTTTCCCTAGTCCAGCTCATAGATGGGTAGCACAAATTGCACTGCTTTTGTGCATAGACATTTGGTCACTATTTCAAAATAAATTGGGGGGGGGGGGGTTATTTGGTTTTGTATTTGGAGGTTTTTTAAACTAATTTACATATCCTAAAAGAGGTAAAAATTTTAACTGGAAGTAATAAAAACATTGAGAAGCACTAAACCATATGACAATGAAAAGATTTTATATAAATTGAAAGGATCGGATAAGGGAAACCAAACAACTTTTAATTGACTCAATAATATTTTCAATTTTAAAATACAAATGCTGTTGAAATTTCTTTCCATTTTCTTCTGTTCAGCATTATTTTCTTGTAACTTCACTTCATTAGTATGAGAGAACAGAAGTTAGTGGAGTTGCTACAGAGGTTTTCTGTCTTAATTCCTTAACTCCAACTCCCTGCCATGCTCCCAGTGTCAGTCCTATAATTCTAGAGATGCCAAAATTATGATCCATCTGCATATGCATATTGATTATCTAAGTAGCTGCTGCTTAACAGAATTTATAATGGCTGAGAGTTGCTTGTCTGGTCAGCAGTGGGAATGTTCATTTCCTCTGCACAGCTGCTGAAGGTCACACAACTCATGGGAAGCAATAGCACAGATTTTTTTTTTCCCTCCCTAGTTAGACTTATTGACAGTTTGTTTAAGAGGCATAATTATCACAGGTGGATTTAATTGCATATTCTTCAGTTATTTAAAAAAGTAATAAAATAAGAAATGCATTTCCTTTTCCCAAACTTGCAAAGACCAAACTCAGCCACACACTGTAAGCTGCAGAAATTTGTACTTTGAGTATTTAAATTAGATGCCCTCATTTCACTATCAGACAGAACTTTGTGACAAGGAAATTGAAGTTTCTTCCAAAGTAAGGAAAGGTTTCAAAATTCATGACTGAAATATCCAGTACTCTTATAAATTAAAAATTCACCAGCCTTTTCATGTTTTGTATCCCAGCCCTGTTGTAAAAAAGAGGAATCCTCTAAGCTTAATAGGAAAAACTCAGAAACAACAGTGTTTTCTTCAGACATCCCAAAATTATCACCTTTGAGATATGATCCACTCGATATTTAATTTTTGCTCAACTCCTTGAAAATGCTAGCAAAATTTTATTAACATATATTGACAGTAATATGTATATTAATCAAGAAAAGGTTCTTATTATATTTTGGAATCATCCAAGCCAGAGTTGTAGGCTCTCTTAGGTACAATGCTAGGAACAGATGGTCATCTATTCACCTCGAAAGAAAATTGGTGTTTTGATAATGAAATCTTGATCACCTGCCATCTGCCTGCTAATGATTAGGAGCAACAGGATCATTTGTCTGAGGAGAAGCAAATCTTGGACAACTTTGAGGGGTCTGATGATCTTGGTTCACAAAGTAAATTAGACATCAAATATTAGAAAGGTTATCAGTGAATTCAAGGTCTTCATTTCTCTTATCAGGTTTTGACTTTTTGCTGACATCCCAGCTGGAAATTATATGTATTTTATTCCATTTTCTGAAACCACATGCATGTAACCCTCATGCCACCATTTTGTAAAGTTTTGGCTTCCCATAACAAAGACATAAGGTGACACTTGAACTCTGCAACAATACCCAAAGTAATAAATCCTGTTGGTTTCCAAGCTGGTATTTGCAAACTCCAAGTCCAGCAGCAGAGGAAGGGCTGGAGCTGACCTCAGCCATGCATTTGCTGTGGAAGGGTGTGACTCCCTGCCTGCTGTTTCTTTGAGGCAGCCCCTGCTTGCAGTTGCTACAGTAAGGTTTTTATTGAACACAAAAATAGCCAACTACAGCGAGTAACTGCATGTAGAGAAAGCTTATTTCTCTCAGGGGAAAACAGAATATGGCTCAAAAACAAATATCTTACAGCTACTGTGCCTATAAAGGGTAGGACTTCTCCCTCAGATTTTCCTTTGTACCTCAGTAACTTTCAGACTGCCTGAGCTTAGCAGACCAAGAAATTATTTCTGTGGATGTACAAGACATAATGTCTTCACTTCTGAGACTGACTAGCATAACATTAACCCCTGACCCTCTCTGAAATCTCCTGCTTTCCCACCTTGACCTTCTTCCCACTGTGTCCAGCTCTCTCCAGGTTAGCATCCTGCCCCTCTGGCAGCCCAAGGCTCAGTGAAGCCCAGACACAGGACAGGCACACCATGGCACGTGAGCAGTTGTCCCCTTCATCCTTCTCCTGGGACATGGCTTTAACACAGCACACATAGGGCTGAAAGCAGACAAATTGTCAGGTTCTACCATCTGGCATCCATCCCTCCTCCCCACAGGAATCCTAGAGGGATTCCCTCCAGACATGACAGTGCTGTGGCTGTGCCCTAAGGGGATGTTCCTGGACAGTCAGAAGCATCAGGACTTGTGCTTGTCGTGTTTCTACTTACATGCCTTATGTTTGACAAGAACAAATTTAACCTCATGCATTTTGAATTCTTTTTTTTTCACAGCGCTTTCTTATTTTAGAAGTGCATCTATAATAGAAGGCTTCCCTTACAAGCAAGACAGCAGTTTCTCCAGAGATTGCACAATTGCCATGTTTCTTCTTTACTGGATACAGAAAGGGATGCTTTTTCTGAAAGGAGTGCTACAGGATGTAATATATCTTTCTATTCCTCTCAATGCACCACACAGCAGATTTTGATACATCTGTGGGTACAGCAGAAGACTTTTTGGGTTGGTTTGGTTTTGGGTGTAAAATCACATGTCCATTTCACCTGACCTGACAGGGATTTTCCATACTGCAGTTCTAGGAATTGCTACAGCATTTTAGCAGATCTTATTTATGGTGTTATTTTTGTTTGCAGCTTGGAAGCTCCATCAGTATAAATGACTGTATCGTTTTCTATTATTTTCCAGCAACACAGAAACTAAAATCTGTCCATTACCTTTTTAAAATCAGATTGTGCTATATTCTGCAGAGAAACATGGTTTCTGTCCTCAAGCTCTGGGACCATAGTTCATTTGGCTACTCGCTTCTGAATCATCTAATTAATATTCTCCACATAATCTTCTCTAATAATACTGATATTCTCCAATAAAGCCATTCTCCTGCAGGAACCTAAACTGGCTGTTATTTCTACCCTCTATGGGTATTTATATTTTTTGAGAGCACATATTCTGGTTCTCTTTCAGTGCCCTTCTTTGAACAATTCCCACAAGCCTTCCTTTCTATAATCAAGTGGTACACCAGTGTTTTGTTTGCATTCCTCATGTCTTGAGACTACATTTTGCCACGTGCCTTTTCTTAGTGCAGAAGAAACACTCCTCTGACAACTCACAAAATTTCATTCTGTGTATAGACTGGGTGACTTGGTTTGAACAGCTTTAGGCTTCAAACCTTCCCATTAAAGACTTTTTTTTTCTATTTTCCCCTCTTCAGGCTCCGTTCCTCTTAGCCCATCCAGTTTCCCAACAGATTTCACAATAGTGGACTGCCAGCTTCCACATTGCTTGGTTACACAGAGATAACTGACCTGCAGCAAACGCTTTCCCACGTGCTCACTGCCTTCATTTACCACAGGGCTTGTGGTCCTGCTGCTCCAGCACACACAAATAAGCTTCTAGAGCACCCCCACGAAGTAGGACAGGAGAATTTGAACAAAAAGAGTGCAGAGCTTTTCAGTGGTTTCTCCAAAGCACTGAAAAGCAACATCTGGAGAGATCTGTAAAGAAGGGTGTGTGGATCATGCCAGATTTACAATACACAAGAAAAAATAATGCAAAGACCTAATTTCAGGCTCAGAGCCAAACTACACGTGCTGGAAACTCAGGTTAAAGTTAATTAAGTGGAGTACCTGGAGAAAGAATAATAGTGCAGTGACTTTATTCTTTTTAATCTTAATAACTTTTCCAGGAACTAAGACCACAGCTATTCATTCCACCAAGCACTAAAGGTACCCTTTAACAATAACAGTGAGAGGTGCTAACAAGACTGATAACTCATTACACTTAACCTTGCTGAGTAGATATCATGTATCTAATTATGCAGATTCACAGCAGAGAAAATCCTGCAAGGCAGGACAGTACTAGACTGGCACATGTCTTCCAATGCCACAGCTATTAATGCCTATGGAATTTCAGGTTATGTTCTTGCTAATAAAAATGTCAACCTTTAGAGAAAAGGCATATAAAGCTATTTATGGCTCCTTACTAGCCCCCACCTGATGCTATCTGAAAGTTACTCAAGGTTTTAATACCCAAAGACAAACGGTGATATATCAATGCATAATAAAATAAGCAAAAAGAGATTGAAATACCATATTTTACTACTATTTTAAAAGTTTAGTGATTTAAAAGAACTATCACAAGTTACAGAATAAATTTTCAAGGAATAAGAGACAGTTAAATTCTTCTCTACATCAGTTTTTTTTTCTCTGTATTAATTCCCATTTACAGAAATCATTTGCCCTTTCACCTACCTTTGGAATGTCTTTTAATGAGTATATGAATCATCTCATCATCTTGAATGATCAAAGACAGCATATTATGTGACAAGCTAATTATTATTATTATTCTGCATTTTTTTTCTCCAAGTCATGGTCACCAGCTTTATGTACTGGAAAACTCATGACCTCTTGCTTCTACTTCTTCCTCCCCTTTGCTTCTCCTTTTCCCCCCTCTTTTTGTAAAATACTAAGTGCAAGACATCACACACATTTATTACATTTCAAAATGCTTTCCCACATCTCTTCAAATCCTTTTGGTTGTAAGACATTCTTTAATTCTGTCTTACAGAAGTACAAAATATTTTCTGTAAAACTGCCTTTAATAGAAAGGCATTACCATTGCTCAGCTTGGGAGGTTTAAGGATACAAGGTTTAAAAGGAGCATTGAAATCTATGAGGCTCAACAGAGTAGTTAAAAACAACAGATTGTTGGGTACAGAACCATTCTTTCAAGTCCAAAATGCAAGCAGCAACTCTCATACTGATTACAGTTAATTCCTCTTTTTTTTTTTTTTTTTTCCAGCTGTAAATTCATGTCTCCAGCATGAATATCCCAATGTTCAGTCCCTGGGAGCTTCCCTCCCATCCACCCAGGACTACTCCAGGTTTTATCCTTCCCAGACAAACACTTGTTAAACATGATCCAGACAAGCAAGGATTAGTACACCTTAGATGAGAGAAACATGCTAAGACTGTCATGCTGTGTTTGATTCAATGTTTGTTGTTTCTACTGCTTTTGGATCAAGCACCCTCACTGCCTTTTCCTTCTCTGTGCCCTGGGTGAAGTTTTGAACCTGAGACTTACTGTTACCAAAACATAAAAAATATGGAAAACAACAGCAAGTTCTTCTTGATTAATTTTTTCATTTTTCTCACCAACATTCAGCTGCAGATCTATATATCCAACACAGTGGAAATAATTCCCTCTTAAACTGACGCAAAACCCTCCAAACCACAAAAATTCAGAAAAACAAAAAGGATAACTAGAGCCATCATGATTATTTGCAATCTTTGATGTGAACACACATTCCATCACACAGTAAAGGTTCAGACTCTCAGTGGTCAGAAGAGAGATGAAAAACTTTACAGCAATATTGCTCATTTCATCACAGGCCATTATGTTGTAGATTTTAATAAATACCACAGAAATAAATAGAAAAGGTAAATAATCAATACAGTTCATATGGTTTTATTCATTTAGTTCATTAATCCATAGGTGGCTAAGTGTTGATTTAATTGCATCTTAATAAAGATATACAACAACATACTGAATGCAGCTTCAGAAAATGTAGAATTCTCTTTCCATGTAAAATTTTGAAAAAAGGACATATTTACTATATTTCCCTCAAGTTATTTGTTTCATTGTTTTGAAAACAAAGTAGAGCCAGAAAAGTCAGACCTATATCTCTTGCACCAGTATTGTACTTACAATGATAAATAATTCCCAAAAAGTCAAAGCCAGACCTAAGCTGATGCCCCAAAATACCCATCTACATCTGTTCAGCAAGACAGACCCTGAATATTATCTCCAGGCAACAGCATGTGGAAGGAATATATATATCTCAGGAGCCCCCCAATCATCCTTGCAGAGATTAATTAGTTTACCCAAGACTGTTTATGATAAAACACTGTAAAATTAGGCTTACAGATTGCATTTCCCAAAATATATAGGATCACAATTCTGCCTTCAAGGAATAGATTTCCTTATTCCTACAGGGGCCCACCTTGAGTCCTGCTGGTTACTTGTCTCCTGAATGCCAGCAGGGCATACAGGCTTGTTTTACTAAATTTTGGGTTGTTCATGGCAAGGGTCATATTCCCTTTAATAAGTTTCTATGGCCCCAGTGTAAGCAGTGCCTGTGCACAGCTTGTGTGCCCCAAACCCACAGAGAGCTGGGGGCACCCACTCTCACCCAGCTCTGCCAGCAAACAGGTGGTGGGAAAGATAAACACAGCCCAAGGCACATGCAACTTGCTAAAGTCATTATTAAAGTAAACATCCCTGCATATGCTCTATCACTGACACACACAGAAACCTAATGCCTTTCAGGGACTCAGTTTTATTTTGTTTGCTTTTTTTTTTTATGCACAGAGTGAAATTCCGAAGGTGAGAAGGCAAGAGAAAAATGTAATAGAGCGTAGGAAAGGGACATCTGAATTTATTCATCTGCATATAGAGTTGCTTCCTCTTTCTATGAGCCCCTGGGCAGACAGGACTTCCCTGCCTTGCCAATCAAACCCATGAGGAAACATCAAGTGATCTGGCTGGAGCATATCAGCAGAGTTCTGCATGGATCAATCACTTAAAATACTGCACTGCCGTGTGAAAA